>NW_021635208.1:0-39547 GCF_004799145.2 Neltuma alba
TTCCTTATGACTCAAAAATTAAATCTACCTCTACGTCTCAAACTGAGCCATAAACTTATAAATTCCTTTTAAGTTACCTCAGGGTGTTTTCATCATCTCTCTTCACAAAGAGCCTTAGATATTATTTCCCATTTTCTGGGATTTTCTTAGAATTTTCTAAGTACTTTCCATTTTTACCCTTAAGGCTGTAACTTTCTGAATTTACGGTTTTACCCCTGCTTAGGCTCAACCTCATAAAACCATCTCTTTGAGGCTTCTAACTTAACCTTTGGTCTGTATCTAGCCTCTTTTCTCTTTCTGGGCCTTTGAGACTTTACTGAAGCCTCTAACTTTAATTACACTTTAGCCCCTTAAAACCTTCACTTTACAGTTTATCCTTGAAACTGCTTTAACTTCCTTTCTCATCTTTAGGACCTCTACTAAAAAGGGTCTGGTAGCCTATCCCATTTAGGCTATTTCTAGTACTTCTAGACCCAAAAACGGGATGTTACACTAGTAACATGGGAGGTGTTCAAGGAAAGGTTCTACCAGAAGTACTTTCCCCGATCAGCGCAAGATAAAATGGAAGCTGAGTTCCTAGTGTTGCAGCAGGGGAATAATGAAACTTTGATGACTACCTAGCAAAGCTCATTTGGTTGTCCTGTTATTCTGCTTATCTAAAACGTCTTAACGATGAACGGTGGAATACGGAGAAGTTGGTCAGAGGATTAAAGCCAACACTAAGGGAGGTCGTGGCGCCTCAACAGATAGAGAGTTTCAATAAGGCAGTTGAAGTTTGCTGTATTACTGAATCGAGTCAAAATCATCGAGGAATGATGCCAGTAGCTTTGAGAACTGAGAGACCCTACAGGGCCGAGTCAAGAAGGAACTCTTATGTTAATAAGAAGAGGAAGAGGCCTGGCTCTGGCAGAAAGATGAGAAAAGGGAACAGACGTGCAGAGGGGTTTGATATCACACGGAAGGCCAAGGAATGTGAGAAGTGCGGCAAGAATCATGGCGACAGGCCATGTTTATTTAGCCAAAATGTGTGCTATAGATGTGGGAGACCGGGACACTTTTCAAAGGAATGCCCACAAGGGCAGAAGGACAGACAGCAGACCCAAGGCAGAGTGTTTGCCCTTACACAGGAAGAGGCTCGTAAGTCACCTGACATGATCCAAGGTATGATCACTATTAATGATTGCCTTGTGTATGCCATGTTTGACTCAGGTGCTAGCCATTCCTTTATATCGCATGACTGTGTTGGGCGATTGGGTTTGACTGTTGATACCTTGCCATATGATATTGTTGTTTCTACTCCCACTAGTCCTAAAGTTGTGACTTCTAAAGCATGCCTGAATTGTGTGGTCTGTTATGAGCATTGCTACACTGCCATTGACTTGATATGCATGCCTTTTCGTGATATTGATGTGATAATTGGTTTGAATTGGTTGTCTGCCAATAACATACTTCTAGATTGTGGTAAGAAAACATTAATATTACCCTCTAAGGAAGAAATCCCTAGAAGAGAAGTAAGTTTAAATTACATAACTGAAGCTGAAGCGAGTACATGTTTACGGCATGGATGTCAGGGATATTTTGTATTCTTCTCGATTCGAGCAGAGGTAGAAGAAGGAATTGAAGAAATACCGGTAGTGAAAGACTTTCCGGAGGTATTTCCAACAGAGATTAGTGGAATTCCGCCTGAGCGAGAAGTGGAGTTTGCGATTGACCTTGTACCGGGGACAGGACCAATATCCAAAGCTCCATATCGAATGGCTCCCAACGAAATGGTTGAGCTAAAGAGACAAATCGAGGAGCTGTTGGAGAAGGGTTTTATAAGACCAAGTGTATCTCCCTGGGGTGCTCCAGTACTCTTTGTGAAAAAGAAAGACGGTAGTCTGAGACTATGCATCGACTATAGGGAGCTAAACAAGGTGACGATAAAGAACAAATATCCTTTACCGCGGATCGATGATCTATTAGATCAACTGGTAGGAGCAACAATATTCTCAAAGATCGATCTACGATCAGGATACCATCAACTGCGGATAAAGACGGGAGATGTTTCAAAGACTGCATTTAGGACCCGATACGGATACTATGAGTTCCTAGTGATGCCGTTTGGATTGACGAACGCACCTGCTATTTTCATAGACTACATGAACCGGATTTTTAGACCATACTTAGATCTGTTTGTGGTAGTTTTTATTGATGACATACTAATGTACTCCAAAACTCAAGAAGAGCATGAGCAGCACTTGAGAATTGTGCTAAGTACACTGAAAGAGAAACAACTCTACGCCAAGCTCAGTAAATGTGAGTTTTGGTTAAAGGAAGTTAAATTCCTAGGCCATGTGATTAACCATGAAGGTGTGGCCGTAGATCCCAGTAAAGTTGAATCAGTACTGAACTGGGAGCAGCCTAAGACAGTTACAGAGATACGAAGTTTCTTAGGGCTGGCAGGTTACTATAGGAGATTTATCCAGGACTTCTCTAGAATTGCCCAAGCGCTGACAAAGCTAACCAGAAAGAACCAGCAGTTCTCATGGGACGAGAAATGTAAGGCAAGTTTTCAGGAGCTGAAGCGAAGGCTAACCTCTACCCCAGTACTAGTTATCCCCAATCCGACACTACCATATGTAGTGTACATAGATGCTAGCAAACAGGGATTGGGATGTGTACTCATGCAGCAAGGGAGAGTTGTCACCTACGCCTCGTGCCAGTTAAAGTCTCACGAGGAGAATTACCCCACTCATGACCTGGAGCTTGCAGCCATAGTGTATGCCTTGAAGATATGGAGGCATTATCTGTATGGGGCAACTATAGAATTGTTCTGTGATCACAAGAGTCTCAAGTACCTGCAAGATCAGAAAGAACTTAATATGAGACAAAGAAGATGGATGGAGTTGCTGAAAGATTATGACTACCAGATCAAGTATCATCCGGGAAAGGCCAATGTAGTGGCTGATGCCTTGAGTAGAAAAGTGGTGCAGGTAGCCACCCTCATGATCAAAGAGGGTGATCTGTTAGAAGACATAAGGGACTGGGGTCCTATTTATCATATGCAGTTAACGGCAAATGATGTGGCTAATGAGCCATTAGTGCAGAGTACAACTGTTGATATAATAAAACAAATTAAAGGAGCTCAAAGAGGGGATCCTTAGCAAAGACCCTTCGAGCTAAAGTCTTGGGCAACGAGACAAGAGATTTTGAGATCTCAACAGAGGGAGTGATAGAATTAGAGGAAGATCGTATGTCCCTCCCGTAGATGATCTCAAGAAGCAGATTCTAGATGAGGCACATAAAAGCAAATATACGATTCATCCAGGAATGACCAAGATGTATCAAGACATCAAGTTATTATTTTGGTGGCCTGGTATGAAACGAGATGTCACTGAGTACGTGACAAAGTGCCTTACATGCCAGAAAGTGAAGACGGAACACCAGAAGCCGTCAGGATCTTTACAACCCCTTAATATTCCTGAATGGAAATGGGATAGTATCTCTATGGATTTCATAGTAGGACTACCTCGTACATCATCAGGATATGATGCAATATGGGTCATAGTTGACAGACTGACAAAGTCAGCCCATTTCCTGGCTATTAAAGTTAAATATTCGCCGGAAAAGTTAGCGAGGTTGTACATTAAAGAAATTGTAAGATTACATGGGGTTCCAAAACATTGTGTCAGACAGGGATCCAAGATTCATGTCGAGATTCTGGAAAGCAGTTTCAGTACAGCTTACCATCCATAAACGGACGGACAAACAGAACGAACGATACAGACACTAGAAGATATGCTGAGAGCGTGCATTTTGGATTTGAAAGGGAGCTGGGATGAATATCTGCCTTTGGCAGAATTCGCGTACAACAACAGTTACCATTCCAGTATCCAAATGGCACCATACGAGGCATTATATGGAAGAAAGTGTAGATCCCCGCTTTATTGGACCGAACTCGGAGAGAGAAAAGTCTGGGGTCCAAAATAGTGGATCGTACCTCTGAACAGATTAAACAGATCAAACAGAGGTTACTCACAGCTCAAAGCAGACAGAAGAGTTACGCTGATAGTAGGAGAAAGCCATTAGAGTTTGAGGTTGGGGACCATGTGTTCCTGAAAGTATCTCCAACTACTGGAGTAGGACGATCCATTAAAGCAAGAAAGTTGACGCCTAAATATGTGGGACCATTCCAAATTCTCTCAAAAGTAGGACCAGTAGCCTATCGACTGGCCTTACCCCCAAATCTGAGTCAGTTACATAACGTCTTCCATGTTTCTCAATTAAAGAAGTACAATCCGGATCTAGAACATGTGCTAGAATATGATCATATTGAACTAAAGAACAATCTGACATTTGAAGCGAGACCAGAACAAATAGTGGACCGGAGAGTCAAGCAGTTGAGGAACAAGGGAATTCCTTTGGTCAAAGTGATTTGGAAAGATTTAAATCAAGAAGAGGCCACGTGGAAAAAGGAGGACAAAATGAGGAGCAAGTATCCAGAGCTCTTCACTTAAGGTATGTGTTAAAATTTCGAGGACGAAATTTATTTTAAGGGGATAGAAATGTAACATCCCAAAATTTCTAACCTAGAAATAGGGAAATATGTCATACCCTGATATCTTTAGTATGATTAATGAAAGATTTAGGGTTGACCAAGGCCAGGTGAGATAAAAGATAGATAAACAGCATAACAATTGAAGTGAGAACTGAAAAAGGACCAAATTGTCATTTTTAAAATGATTGGTCTACAAAGGGCATTATCGTAATTAGTGTCCGGAAATCCTAAAAATTTCCAGTAAATCATGGCAAATAGAATTAATGCCGTAGAATGGTATTTGAGGTCTAGAAAGTAAATACAGGTTGAAAATAATTTATTCAAAATTATTTTAATTATTAATATTCTGGCTAAATTAAGGAAAATTAGCCAATATTAATTTTAAAAAATACTTAGAGATCTCAGAAAATTATGAAAAATTAGAGGACATTCATTTAGGAATTATGGAAATTTATAAAATTATTTCCAACCATAAATGATAAGGAGGTTAGCTTTAATTGAATTTAAAGCTAAATTAATATTGGTAGATTTTCTGTTTTTACAGAAATGACAATTTAAGGAGTTATAGAGGGAGAAAAATTATGAAATTAATTAGGAAATACCCCTTTACTGAGACATAATTAATGGTGAGCTGATATAAGAATTTTGAGATACTAGAATTTTTCAGCTATCAGATAAAATAAACCAGTACTATATTAAGACTCAGTGAACTCTCTGGACAATAGGGGTGATAAAATTTCCTACAGATGGACAAGGACACATGTCACGCCTAAATTGGCCAAGAAAAGAAAAAAGAAAATAATAAAAAAAAGGTTAAAACCTAATTAGGTTTAAGTAAGATGATTAGGGTTAAGTCATCTTCCGTAGGATTGTGACATGTGGCAAACATGGTTCATTGGATGGCTAGGATTCAACCATCTACTTTTGAAAAGTCAAAAGTTTCTAGAAGGTTGATTAGCCAAGTTAATCAAAGGATTAAGAGAGTAAACCTTGATTAGAGCCTAATTAATCTTAATGGATAAGAAGAGATGACATAAGCCCTAATGACTCATCATCCAAGTGTCAACATATTAAGCTACCTAGCCTAAGATTTGTACATGTGGAAAGAGGTAAAAATTGGAGGGCTAAGATTAAGTCTTATGCAAGAAGGGCATATGTGGAATTAGTAAAATATGAAGCCTATAAATACCCCCTCACATGTTCATTTCATGCAAGACCTTTCAAGTAGGAAACCTCTTGCAATTTTCGTGTAGAGAGAGAAAGAGGAGAATTCTAGTAAGAGAAAGTCATCTGGAAGCAAGGTAAGCTTCTAAAACTCTTCCATTTCAAGTTATAATGATGGTATGTTAGTTTTAGGCTATTTTAATGATGGTAGAAAGTCATTTTCCTAAGGGGAAGTGCTGTCCAAATTTTATCAAAATGATAGGGAATGGTTTAGATGAAGATTAAGCATGGTTAAAGGTTAAAGATTAAGTGTTACATGTTAGTTTGGTTGAAAATCCTTTTCCCTACAAATATATATATGGTTCGGCCAAGCTAAGTCAATGGGAAGGGATTGGATTTTCATAAAACTAATATGATAAATGGATTCTACATGAAAAATTATGTAGGAAAGGCCTAAGAAAGTTCAAGAATCAAAGCTAGAAAAATAAACCCTAAAAATCAAGAAAAAGGGGTTTAAAGGGTTATGTTAAGTTGTGAAGTTGCAATGATACTTAATGTTGTGTCATTGATTGCCTAATAGGCTATACATAACAAAGGGGCAAAGATCTAGTCAAGAAGAAAGAGTTCAAAAGGAAGGAAAGCATTCAAGGTAGCTTTTGCAATTCATTATATTAGAGTGTTACCTTACTTTGTATGATTATGGCTATGTGTTTTGCTAATCTGTTATGCTATGAGGTGGATGAGAATGTTATGTTATATGATGTTGCCTCATGCAAATTATGCCTTGGCTTATGCTATGTTGAGTGCTATGAATGTTTATGATGATATGTCCTTGCCATAGCATGAACATAAAGTTAAAGTATGCATGCATGTAGCTTGATTTACAATGTATTGTGTGACCTTGATAATGTATGCAATTGCTACTAAGATTCCCCAAGAATCTTACCCCAATATTTAAATAAACCCTAGGGCCTTCAACATCCAAGGGCAAAGGAAAGGAGTTGGCTCTTACTTGAAGAGGTAGTAAGCCATAGTAACTTTATATGGCCTTGAACCTTTCTATTTTGGAGGAATGTAATATGAAGCATGCTTTATGTTTCCAATAGTATGATTAAGGTTAGAGGTATACAAGCATGAGTAGAATAGTCCAAGCATGATTAGAAATAGCTAATATAGCTAAGGAAAGTATGCTATGATATGAAGTGGTCAATTAAGTTAAGTTACCCTTCTAAAGGGGGTAAAAAGTCAACTAAAAGGGATTAAAGTTTGACCATTGACCATTTGAGTAAACGAGTGAGTTAGGTTTTGAAATTTGGCGAGCAAAGAGATCTTATTTTTCTCTTTAAAAGGAGGGGTAGTTTGCCTAATTCCGATAACCGAGCAGAAAGTTTTGCCTTTCCAAAGTTAGGCAAAAATCAAGTAAAATCCGAAAATGACCAAATGAACAGTAACTTCTTCAAAGAAAATTGGGCTCGAATTCCAAGAAAATCAGTCCAGAAACTATTTTTCCTCAAAATTTTATCCAAAGAGCTTTCCGCAGAACTTAGAATCACTCGATTTTAATTTTTCTACAATTAGTTATGAATTTTCGAAGTTTGCCACATTTTAAGGTGACAATGAATAGTAACCCGTAAATGAAAATTTTCAAACTTGATTTTTCATCATTTGTAGCCTTCATAAGCGATTCCAAATGCTTCCGCAAGATAAGTTATTTGGTATAAACATAAGGTGTTACAACCTAAATGGTTGGTTAGGGAGGGGTGAGATTCGGGGGAATCTCAGTAACAAACAATATCATATTAATCATGCTAGATGGATGCTAATACACTACACGTAACTTGTTTATTCTCTTGTTAATTAGTGACATATTAGCATGCTCAAAGCTAACTTCTTGATGCATGGCCATGGAGACATAATCTACTCATCATGAATAGCAATTACAACAGTTAAAACATGTCACAATAACATTCAATAACATGTACACGGCAACACACAAGCATACAACATCAAGCAATGACAATAGGTAAGTTCACTACCTTGCACCTCAAACTTTCCTCTTACTTTTCCTTTGACTCCCTTGACTTTCCAACCATGTGGGCATTCAGTCAACATCACCAAACATCCTCTTTGATGTTCCAAAGGTCCTAAATATAGTCACATAGATCATACAATCTATTAGGAACACTAGATTACATAATATTCAAGACTAGCTCTCTTGAACCTCGACCCTTTCTCTTGGTTTTTAGGGTTTTCTTTCTAACTTTTCTAACATAAATCTCATCATTTCCCATCCCTAAGATCAATTTCTTGTCAATTAGGACCACTTTATATGGCCTTAGATTCAAGAAGATCAAATCTGAAAATTATGCTTCGCGGGTACTGTTCACCCAGAAATTTCAAAATTTTTGCTCAACTTTGAAAATTCATAATTAATTCTAAAAAAACAAAATTGAGTGGTTCCAAGTCTCACTGAAAGCACCTTAAGTTAAATTTACACGAAAAATAGTTTTAGGAAGCAATTCTATTGGGAACAGTACCGAAATTGTACGGAACTCGACACTCTTCCAAAGGTTCAACACTGTTTCCAGATTTCAAACCCTAACTTTGAAAAATCACCATAAATCGTACACATATCCAAATGAAGTGTTCTACCCCTGGATTTAAAGCTTACAAAGTGTACTTTAATCATGCCAAATTTCAGAATCATATACAAAGAGAAACTAATTTGAAATAGGCATCAAATCAGATGCTATAACCATCACATATCTTGATCTTGAAGCTTGAACCTAGGTGGACTTTCTCTCACTAGAAATAGCTCTTTCTCTCTCTAAATGCAAGAGCGGCAGAGTTTCCCCTATGGTTACTTGCTTGGCTGAAAATGTGAGGGGAGGAGTGCCTATTTATAGCCAAAAATTTGGCTTGAATGGACCAAAATGCCCTTGATGGCTAATAGAAAGGGTAAGGGCAATTTTGGAACTTCAAGTTGACTTTTACATCATCATTACATCATCTTCTTGCATCATGCTTACCTCATCCTTCTAAAAGATGCCAAGTGTCACAAATGTGGTGGAGGAGAAGGGAGATTAGATCCTAGCCGTTGGATCAAGTTTGTTTCCTAAGTTTCCTCTGAATTTACTTAGCCCACATTTCTCCGGCTTTCTTTATAGCCTTCCAGAGCTCAAAAAATTCTTCTGTCTGCTCCATAAATATCTTTTAATTCTATAGAATATCTATGAATTTTCTTAGGCTATAACACTTCTTTTAAGCCTTGCATAAAAATTCATTTACTAAAATATCCTTTTATCAGTATAATTGGCTTTTTAATTTATTAAAGCCATTCCACTGGCCTTTTGGTTGCGGGACTAATTTTATAAATTAGTAAAACCTTTCAACCACTTAATCTCATTTTTGTATACATTTTTGAGGTCTCTTGCTATTTTAAATAATTACCTCAAACAATGTACTTTTTACTGGCCATAACCTTATAAATTCCATTCAAGCTGTCTCAAGGGTATTTTCATCTTTTCTCTTCACAGAAGAGCCTTAGAGTATTATTTCCTATTTTCTAGGATTTTCTTGGAATTCTTTGTATACTCTTCCATTTTTACCCCTATTAATCATAACTTTCTGAATTTACGGTTTAGTCCCTACTTGGACTTAACTTTATATAATCCTCTCTTTGAGGTTTCTAACTTAACCCTTGGCCTGTAACTAGCCTGCTTTCTCTTTTTGGGCCTTCGAGACTTTATTGGAGCCTTTAACCTTGATTATACTTGAGCCCCTGAGAACTTTTACTTTGCAGTTTAGTCCCTGAAACTGCTTTAATTTTCTTTCTCGTCTTTGGGACCTCTACTAATAGGGGTCTGGTAGCCTATCCAATTTAGGCTATTTCTGGTACTTCTAGGCCCAAAAGTTTAGATGTTACACTCATCAACAGAATCAGTAGAGTATAGGTCAAAGTAAAAAGAATCATTTTGCAATTTGATTTCAGAGCAAGCATCCTCAACAGCAATATCTATCATGTTAACACCTAAAAGTGAATAGTCCTCATAAGGATGTTTCATTGCTTCATACATATTAAAAGAAACTTTATTATCACCACACTTCCACTGTAATGGTACCCTCTTTCATGCTAATCATGGTATTAGCAATCCTTAAGAAAGGTCGACCAACGATTAGTGTGGTGTCATTTACAGGCTTAGAAGACATGTCAAGCATATAGAAATCAGCAGGAAAAACCAAACCCTTAACTTGGACCAAAATATCCTCAATAATGCCCTCAAGATACCTAATAGTCCTATCAACCAGTTGGAGTACAACAGTAGTAGACTTAAGAGTATTGGCTCCTAGTGAAGTGTAAATAGACTTAGGCATAACATTAATGGCTACTCCTAGATCTGGCAGGGCTCCCCTTATAGTGACTTTTCCTATAGTGCAAGGGATGGTGAAAGATCCAGGGTCTTGGCATTTTACTGGGACTTGGGGTTTAAATAAGGCAGACACATTAGAGGGCAATTGGACTCTTTCATTATGTTTAAATCTCCTCTTTTGTGTACATAGCTCTTTTAGAACTTTTGCATATTTAGGAATCTTTTTAATCAGGTCAAGCAAGGGTATGTTCACTTCTACCTTCCTAAAAGTCTCAAGCAACTCATATCATGCCTTTCATTGCCTATTTTTACATTTTTCAAGTAAGAATAAGGAAAAGGTAGTTCATTGATATTTACCTCCTTACCTTCTTTGCTCAAGGCTCCTTGCTTACTTGGTTCAGATTCCTTTGTATTCCCCTTGCCATCATGCTTGGTAGTGGACTCCTTCTATCATAATTTCATCTCCTTAGAGCTTTTGGACTTCTTAACCTCTTGAGGTGATGATGGCAGCTCATCACAAGCGATCTCCTCATCAACGGTCTCATCCTCCTTTTCATTAAACTTTACTTGCTTCCCACTTCGAAGAATGATAGCATTCAAACCCTTAGGGTTTATAACAGTGTTGGAGGGAATAGTGCCACTGCTCCTAGCTTGCTACTCACTTATGTTATTGGATAGCTGAGTTACATATGAATTGATGTTCTCAACCTTTGTCTCCTAATGCTCCATCCTTTTTCTCTAGGGCACTAAATCTAGCATCATTTTTAGAGGAGTCTTGTTAAATCAAAGAAGCCAAAGAGTTGAACTGATTGCATTAGAAGTCCTTTCTTCTTTTGTCAAGGCCATCATGCTATTCAGGAGTTGATTTGTGTCTTCTTTCAGAGGAATAATTAAGGCCTGAGGTTGGTTTTGGAACTGGTTTAAGGATGAACCAGCTCCTTCACTCTTTTGAAATCTATTTTGAGGTCTACTCTCTTCATTCCTCTAACCAGTCGAGGGTTTGCTTTCCACCCCTCATTATAGGTATTAGAGTAAGGGTCCCACTTCTAATCTGGACGACCCTAGAAAGCCGCAGATACTTCTTCATATCGGCCTAGACAGACACTGGAAATATGCATCACCGAACCACAAGTCTCACAACTAGGGGCAGTAATATCCATAGGGGCTGGTGGTCTATGAACACTCATATTCTTCAACTCCGCAGTGATAAGGGATAATTAAGAAGTCACCTTGCTCTCCAAAGAATCGACTTTTGAGTCCAAAGTATCCATTCTTCTGTTATGAAAGGTAGAAGCTCCCAATTCATGTACCGCTCTAGTGTCTCTTACACCATATTGCTGATGATTCAGGGTCATTTTCTTGATCAAATCCCAGGCCTTCTTAACAGTGGAGATGAGGGAAACATCCTTATGAGGACTTTTCACTTTTGGGTGTTAACATGATAGACATTGCTGTTGAGGATGCTTGCTCTGAAATTGAATTGCAACATGATTCTTTTTATTCTGACCTTTGCTCTACTGACTTCAATGATGAAGATGAATCTGTTTCTTCTTTTTCATCTGTTTACTCATCTCTTTCTACTTGTTCATGTGGTGGTAACGTGACATGCCTTGACTGGACTGTAGTTAATTACATGCTTTCCATCCCATATACATTCTTTGTGTCATCCACCGATGCGGATTTGAATTGTGATTCCTCTATTATCAGTGATGATTCCCTTGGGAAAAGGTTTTATGTTGATATTTCAGATTACCCTAACATTTCAGAAGCTGATGCTGAAATAGAGAATGATGGTATAGGAAAGAAATCCTCCAAGGCAGTTGCTGCTGTAGATCAACTTCAAGTTGGTTAAACACTTGGAGATGAGGGAAATTGTGAAGCTTATCATATTCAAACAGAGCTGTCATTGGTTGAAGGAAAGGGGAGTAATTTGTCTCTCTTAAACTTCGTAAACTGATCCCTTCTATTGTGCAACCACCTATACTTGATTTGAAACCTCTACCCCTACTCTGAAATATGCTTTCCTTGCGTCTAATGAACAGTTACCTGTTATTATTGCTAACTCACTGTCTGAGGGTGAGGAAGAGAGACTTTTATCTAGTTTAAGGGAGTATAAAAGGGTAATAGGGTGGACCTTAGCGGATATCCCTGGAATTAGTCCGGCTATTTGCACACACAAGATTCTTCTTAGTGAGGGATCAAAACCAGTGAGGTAGCCCCAAAGACGACTGAACCTTCTTATACTTGATGTAGTTAAGAAGGAGATTACTAAGCTTTTAAGCGTAGGGATTATCTATCCTATTTCTGATAGTGATTGGGTCAGTCCGGTACACTTAGTACCTAAAAAGAGTAGGGTGACGGTGGTTAAGAATGAATGGGATGAGCTTATCCCTATAAGGGTGCAAAATTCATGGCGTGTGTGCATAGACTATAGAAAACTCAATGATACCACACGAAAAGATCACTTCCCTGTCCCTTTTACAGATCAAATGTTAGAGAGGCTTGCTGGCAAGTCACATTATTGCTTTCTAGGTGGCCTTTCAGGTTATTTTCAGGTTCCTATAGCCCCCAAGGATCAGGACAAAACCACTTTTACATGCCCCTTCAGTACCTACGCTTATCGTAGGATGCCATTTAGGTTATGTAATGCTCCAGCACCTTTCAAAGGTGCATGATGGTGATTTTTAGTGACCTCCTTGAGAAAAACATAGAAGTCTTCATGGATGACTTCACAGTCTATGGGGAGAGCTTTGATCAGTGCCTAAATAGCCTAAAACATGCCTTGAGAGGTGCATAGATAAGAAGTTGGTCTTAAATTTTGAGAAATGTCACTTTATGGTAAGTAGTGGGATAGTCTTAGGCCACCTAATCCCCTAAAAGGGGATTGAGGTTGATAAGGCTAAAATTAAAGTTATTTCCTCACTTCCTTACCCCACCTATCTTAAAGATTTAAGATCATTCTTGGGGCATGGAGGGTTTTACCGATGATTTATTAAAGATTTTAGTAAAGTTGCCCTACCCCTTTCTACTTTGTTGAAAAAAGATGTTGAATTTAACTTTGATGACAATTGTAGACATGCCTTTGATATTCTTAAATCTATGCTTGTTTCACCTCCAATTTTAACTGTACCTAACTGGGATTTACACTTTGAACTATCATGTGATGCTTCTAATTTTACAGTGGGTGTCATGCTTGGTCAAAAGGAGGAGAAGCAATCCAGAGTCATAGCTTATACCTCTAAAACACTTGATCCAACTCAAGTCAACTATACTACCACCGAGAAGGAGATGTTTGCTATTGTATTTGCCTTGGATAAATTTAGGCAATGTCTAATCAATTCTTGAGTGGTTGTGTTTATAGATCATACAGCTGTCCACTATCTACTCAAAAAGCCACAATCCAAGCCAAAACTGATAAGGTAGGCTTTGCTTCTGTAAGAGTTTGATATTGAGATAAAAGATCAAGCCGCAGCAGTGAATCAAGTAACCAATCACCTAAGTAGGCTACTAAAGGACACAAGGGGAGTATACTCTTTTGAACTCACTTGTGATTCTTTTCTTGATTCCGCTTTATGTGCTTTGGTTGTTAAAGAGCCTTGGTATGCTGATATTGTTAATTATCTCATGATTAGACTCACCCCTCCTTTTATGTCTAGATTTCAGGCACAGAAGCTTCGAAGCGAGTCCCCACACTATATATGGGATGCACCTCATCTTTGGCGAATGTGTAGTGATCAAGTTATTAGGAAGTGCGTGCCAAATGAAGATTTCGAGCCTATCATTTCAGCTTGCCATTCCATGGTTTGTGGGGATCATTTTAGTACAAGGAAAACATCTAGGAAAATCTTAGATTCTAGATTTTATTGGCCAACCCTTTTTAAAGACTCTTTTGCATTTTGTCGGTCCTATGATAAATGTCAACGTTTTGGAGGGTTAGAAAAAAGGCATGAAATGCCTCAACAACCTTTATTGTTTTGTGAAATCTTTGATGTTTGGGGTATTAATTTCATGGGACCCCTTCCTTCATCCTTTGGTTTTGTTTATATTTTGTTAGCTGTAGATTATGTGTCCAAATGGATAGAAGCGATACCTTTTAGGAAAGATGATGCCCAAGCTGTTTCAAAATTTCTTAAATCAAATATTTTCTGCAGGTATAGGATCCCTAAGGCTGTAGTGAGTGACAGGGGTACACATTTCTATAATAGGATTGTAGATAATCTTTTTTCAAAATTTGGTGTCACTTATAAAGTCTCTACTACCTACCAATCCCAAACCAATGGTCAAGCTAAAATTTCAAATAGAGAGGTAAAGCACATACTGGAAAAGATCGTCAAGCCTTCCAAAAAAGACTGGAGTTTACGCTTGGAAGAAGCATTGTGGGCTTACCGGACAGCATACAAATCACTTATTGGCATGTCCCCTTACCGCGTGGTCTTTGGGAAAGCTTGTTATTTACCAGTGGAGCTCGAGCACAAGGCCTATTGGGCAGTCAAGCAGTGCAACCTGAATATAGAGTCTGCTGGAAAGGAAAGGAAGTTGCAACTGCAAGAGTTGGAGAAGCTTAGACTTGAAGCCTATGAAAACTCCAGACTCTAGAAAACAAAGTTCATGCATGACCGGGCAATCCTATAGAAGCACTTCAAAGAGGGCGACTGAGTATTGTTGTATAAGGCTCGGTTCACCTTTAAGCAAGGAAAATTCAACACTAGATGGGACGGGCCCTACACGGTCACAAGAGTGCACAACTTTGGCATGGTTGAGCTTTTGCATGAGGAGACTAGAGCCAGAATCAAAGTCAATGGCCATCTATTGAAGCTGTACCCTGAGAATCAAAAGCCTCCTTAATTCTCAAGTTGTTTCGTTCATTCACCCATTTACTGACTTTTGCCCTATTATTGCACGGATAGGGTACCTTGCTCCATCTTGAGCAACATCAATTCTAACTTGGAGGACCAATTCCTATTTTCTCTAGGAAGATTCCTAGCCAAGACCTTATCCCCTGGAAAGGGTGCCTCTCAACCTAAACCCCAAGTGACTGAGTATCTTTTAATATTAAGGGGAACATGTGAACTTCTAAGCTAGTTCCCTGCATAGCTATATGTCTCGTTCTCTTCTTCTTGATCCTTAAGACATTTCACTAGGGCTCTCCATCTTAACTTCACTATCTTAGAGTTCCTATTCATCCATTCTAGGACTTAAGATAGCTATTCTATCATGGTGCCCTAGCCCTAACGAGGCTGTAAGAGTTTATCTAGCTTAGGTTGCCATTTACACCTTCTTAGTGGTGTAAAGACTCAACCCCTAACTATCTTATTTAACTCCTTATCATTACTTTTCTTTTTGACAGGGAATCTAGTAACTCTCAATAGTGGCTACTACTCTCTTCCTGACTTCTACTTATCTTACTCTCTGTGACCTCTAAAAGTCGTTATGTCTCGTTGAGATACTATCTCAACATCTGAGAGTTATTGTGTTTGTTCTTTGTGACCAGAATCCTTGTTTGCAGTGATAGAAGTTATCACCTGCTTTGGTAATCACTCCATATCCATCCATCACCACTAATTCCCTTGGTTTATCATGATGAAACACACTTTTCTCTTAACCTCTGCTAGTCTTACGTAGCTTTATTCATAGTACCATTGCCTATCTGGGCTTCTGTTATGAAGTTTAACTTAACTTCCAGATTTACTCCATTTCTCTTAGGGGTAGGATCAGGGTTTTGTCCTTGCCATTATAGAAAGACAACCAATTCAATCCCATCAAACCCAAGGATGGCGGATTATGCTTGCAAAACCAAGTCATCCACTGCTGGATGCTGTCGGGGTCTACTGCTGGTGTCACACCTTACTATTATATCCACTTAGGTTTCATTTAAAACCACTTTAGACCACATTGGATGGTCTTGGGCTCAATTTTCACCTTAAAAATGCTAAATTTCGGATTTTTACTGTTTACCAGGTAAAAATCCAGTTTTTCTGGCCCAACTTCAAAAATTCATAACTTATTCCACAAAAATCAAAATGGGGTGATTCAAAATTCTACTTAAATATATTTAAGTTCTCTTTCAAGAAAAAATAATCTCATGATCCAATTCCTTATGAAAAAGTGTCAGGTTTTTGTGAAATGCAACACTATCCATTTGCCAAAACCCTTTTTCCTAGATTCTGACCTTTAAATTTGAAAAATCATTAAAATTCGTATACTTGGCCATTTTTAACGTATTAGCTATCAAATTGAAGCTCAGGATGTTATCTATATTCATACCAAATTTTGTGATTAAACGCGTTCAGGAGTATAATCAAAAAGTTGTACAAATATGGCAGTGTCAGTGTGCTTACAGCACTGTCAGCTTAATATATACATAACCAAAAAGGGTCCACAAATTTTATGGCAAAACACCATACTTTAGCCTCCAATCTGTAGCTTGCTCATAGTAGTTTCAGGCCCTAAAATGTTAAATTATATTTGGGGGATGAGATTTTAAGAAATCGCAGTGGCAAGATCAATCAACCAAACATTAACATGCATCATTATAAAAGCATTTCAACATTAGCTATCATAGGAGAACTAATCTTTTATAAATAGGCAACCTCAACATGCAAGGCCATGGCAACAAATGCAAGGAGCAACCATATCACAACATCATAGTTCAACCATATAATAGCAAGCATACATGCCATGAATAACAATGCAAAGTTAACATTAATGGCTAATTAGATCCCACTACCTTAATCCAATGCTTTTTGTTTTTCTTGTTGTTCCTTCTTGCTTCCACAAGTACCAAACCCTAACATGGCAATACACAAAAAGGGTAGCAAGAATCATCAACCATTCCTCATAAAATCAATAACATATCTCAAGTAACTCTTAAACCCCTTAAAGCTTCCATCTTTGTTCTTGGATTTTTAGAGTTGGTTTCCATAAACCCTAAAAATTCCCTCTTGACTCAACCCACATGATTTTTCATGTAGATTCCAAATATTTACTTGGATTTAACAAAATAAATTTTCCTCTTCCAGTTTCAGCTTGGTCGAACCCTTAGGGTTTAAAACCCAAAAATTGCAAATTTGATTCTATGGCTTCCAACTTTTGTTCTTTAGGTTTACCCTACACCATTTTTCATTTTGAACACAATGGAAGCCTCAAAAATTTGAAAAACACATTCTAGGGTTTAGATCTTGCTTTGGCCGAAGTAAATCTCAAGCAACATAGCAAAGGAAACACTTCAAAATCAGCTTATAAACTCTTGTAACCACTAGGATCTAACATGATTTGAAGTGTTCTAGCAAGATCTAACAACCAAACTCCCTCCCCTACACAAGAAGCATTTCGGCCAGCACTCAAAGAGGAAGAGAACGAGAAATTCTAACCATACAACTCAAGCAAACAAGGCAAGGAACAACTTAGAACTAAAAACTTACCTTGGATCTCACTTGTATGCTTAAAGTTGATGCCTTTCTCTTGGATTTCCTTCGAACTCTCTCTTTTTCCCTCTCTTCATGCCTTGCACGAAATATGGATCAAATTTAGGGGGAGGAGAAGCTCATTCAATGCACCAAAATATCCCACCAACCATCATTAATGAGGAGCCAAGTGTCAAGTGCCTAATTAGTCTTAAACCTCTCTCTTAATTAACTTAAATCATAATGTAATTAAATTCCAAAGTCAAGATCCTCTCCATTGGTGGCTTGACACTTGGAAAGCTTTAATTACCATCCATTAGAGGCTTCACACATGGCTAAGTGTGAACCATTTGAATTGCAAGACTCTAGTCTTGCTTTATCGGTGCATTTTTACTCCGGGTTTAACTTCTTTTCTATAATTACAGTACTCTGGCCTCTGTAATTATTTTTTGTCAGATCTATAAATTATTCTCCTCATTTTTATCTTTCCAAATTGCCCTCTTTGTCTCAAATTTAATTTTCCAATAATTAAATTAAAAAGGAAAACTAATTTCCTTCTCTTTAGTGATTTTTCCACTTTTCTGAGGAATTGGGAAAAATCTTGGATACTTGAGGGTCTTATTTTAATTTCATAATTTCTTATAATTCCTTGGGATATCATAGGAATTTTCTTGGGATTTTATTCTTCTTAAAAATATTTATTTGGAATTTTCCAAATAAAGACCTTAAACTAGCTTAAATTGCCCTTAAATTCCTTTGTAATTTCTCTAAGGGCAAATTGGTCATAAAACCAATTTTATAATCCCCTATAATTTTCAAGGAACATTGTCCTTATTTTTTTCCTTAATTTTTTGAGACTCAGAATTATTTTTCCATAATTATTCTTAACCAATTTTTTCTTAATTAGTCAAACTTTTCATAATTGGCTTGAAAAATTATAATAATTATTTTCCACCAAAATTCTTCTATTTCTCCTTGTCATTTTTGGCCTTTAAATATTTAGGAATATTCTTATTCCTAATTGCCATATTACTGGATGTGACAGCTGGCATTGCTGATCTAGGCAAATGTTCTGTTGATTGTGCTACTGGGGTTTCTTCCTCTGGTTGCCTCTTATCGAGGTTAGCCACTGTCACTGCTACCGCTCCTACTATTGCAGTGTCTCTTTCTTGTTCCTGGCTAGCTTGTGCCGCTCTCATCCCTTCAATAGCCTTTTATTACGATTCTAAGCGTTCTAAAATTAATCATAGCAGATTGGGAGGCACCTTTATGTCGTGTCTTAAGGGTCTCTCCAACAAAGTATTTTATCAGTTCTAACCAATACGCTAACTAAACGGATAGCATATCTGAGGAACAAGAAATAAATAATATGCTTGGATTTCATTTAATAACATATGCATTCATAATATATCATTCAAGCATCAGTCATCAGTCACAGCAATATAGTTTAGCATTCATAGCCATCTTACAAACGTACATAGCCATCAAACATGCCAGACTAACCTACTCAGGTTAGCTATATCAAAACAAGTCCTACCTCAGTTTTACGAGGATCTGACTATCTAAAAATAGTGAATCTTAACAAAGTTTTCAAGGTGCCGGATGTAATCCTCAACATCTAAATCCACTATCTGATTAAGGTGACAGAACTCATATACTTAGAAGGGTAAATATGGAAGCATGTCCGTCATCGTATAGATCCAGTCCTTGGTGTCTAGATAAGGGTTACCCAGTCCTTGAGTCTGATATAACACCTTTACTGCCTAAAGGTATTTTAGGTAAATGTTTAGGTCTTGCTGATCCTCATCTTTCCTAATATGTTGACCCAAGAATTCCAACTTCTCTCTCAGCTAATCTTGACTACGGATCTTAGGCTCAGTCAGAACAGGGATAGGTATTGTAGGTGTTGGGGGTATCCCTGGCTTGGTACTAGGTCCGGGGATATCGCTTGGGTGTACACTTAGGGTAATAAGCTGTCTGCGAGACTAAATGTCAAAACTAGGTTCCATTGGTTCCTGATACAAATCAGTTGTGGATCCACCGGGTCACTAGGTACAGGAAGGTGCATTAAATCCTTAACAGTAACCCCTAAAAGGTTGACCCTATGCTCTGGATAATTGTTGGACCCTTTTGTTAAATATCCTGGGCTAGCAATCCCCATAGTCCATCCCACTAGATCCTCTTTGGTGAGATCATTCATGTTAACAGCCCAATCACTGACTGACTTCTCAGATCTAGCATCCCAATTCATTGTGTTTTCCATCTCAATTCCTGCAAAGGTTTGTCAGTTTCTCCTTAACTAACCCCGATATTTAACGCATAAACTCAAGCAGAGGGTTCTATCCTATGCTCGAACCTCCGCTTTGATACCAAAAATATCACACCTTACTATCGTATCGTCTTAGGGCTTAAGCAAAACCATTTTAGACTACATTGGATGGTCTTGGCTAAAAAATCCATGGAAAACACTAATCTTCAGATTTTTACTATTCATCGGGTAAAAATCTAGTTTTCTGGCCCAACTTCAAAAATTCATAACTCAATCTAGAAAAAATAAAATGGAGTGGTTCAAAATTCTATAAAAAGTTCTTTGAATGCTCTTTCAATGAAAAATAATCTTGTGAACCAATTCCATTTGAAAAAGTATCAAGTTTTTGTAAAAATCAACCCTGTCCATTTAGCAAAAATCTTTTTTCCAGATTCTAGACCTTAAATTTGAAAAATCATTAAAAATTGTGTAGTAGGCCATTTTTAACGTGATACCTATCAATTTGAAGTTCACGACGTCAAATTTAAGTATATCAAATTTTATGCAGAAATTCATTCGGTAACTTAATAAAATGTGGCTCTAATTTGGCATCCTGCTTAGGGATTACAGCTCCAACCACACATGCTTATACATAACCAAATATAAATGTTTCCTCGTGGTTCATCACCATATTTATCCTTGGATTTGCAGCCTCCCTTTTGATGATTCAGTCCCTAAAATGTTAAGTTACATATGGGGGATGAGATTTCAATGAAATCCCAGTAGCAAGATCAATCAACCAAAACATCAACATGCATCAATTACAAGCATTACAACCTTTTGCTATTAATAGGAAATTACTTTACCCCATACATGTAGCACTCTAACATGCAATAGCCAAGGCACATAAAGCAAGGAGTATAGCTACACAATCATCATCATCATCATCATCTAGTTCAACCACATAATAGCACATGAAATTGCATAGCAATCAATGCAACACTCAACATAAAGGTTAATTAAATCTTACTACCTTGATCCAATGCTCTTTGTGTCACACCTTACTATTATATTCACTTAGGTTCCTTTCAAAACTATTTTAGATCATATTGGATGGTCTTGGGCTCACTTTTTACCACAAAAACGCTAAATTTCGGATATTTACTGTTTATCAGGTAAAAAACCAGTTTTTCTGGCCCAACTTCAAAAATTCATAACTTATTCCAAAAAACTCCAATTGGGGTGGTTCAAAATTCTATTTAAATAAATTTAAGTCCTCTTTCAAGGAAAAATAATCTTGAGATCCAATTCTTTATGAAAACGCGTCAGGTTTTTGTGAAATACCGCACTGTCTATTGCCAAAATTTCTTTTTCCCAGATTCTGACCTTTAACTTTGGAAAATTATTAAAAATCGTATACTTGGCCATTTTTAACATATTAGCTATCAATTTGAAGTTCAGGATGTTATCTTTCATCATGTCAAATTTCATGATTAAATGCATTCAAAAGCATAATCAAAAGGTCATGTGAACCAGGAAGTGTCAGTGTGCTTACAGCACTGTTAATATAATATGTACACAACCAAAATGGTTTGTGGCTAAACCCCACAAATTAGCCTTCAATCTGTAGCTTTTCCTTGGATGATTCATGACCTAAAATTTTAGATTGCATTTATGGAATGAGATTTCATGGAAATCCCAGTAGCAAATTAACCAACCATAGCACCAAGCAAGCATCATTATTATGCATAATCACATTAGCTACTATTGGTGAACTAGCATGCTTATCTTTTGGCAAACTCAATCATGCAAAGGCCAAAGCAAGAAACTACAAAGAGCAACCACATAACAATCAAGAAAGCTCAACCACAATAATAGCAATTAGCCATGCAATAATTAATAATGCTAGTTAGTGGTAGTAGCTAGGTTTAACTTACTACCTTGCTCCAAAAGCTTGAGGTTTCTTTCTTTCTCCTCTTTTCTTTCACAAATATCAAACCCTAACCATGCAATCCATCAAAAAGGGCAGCAAGAATCATTATCCAACCAAGAAAAAGCAAGAACATAAATCAAAAATGATTCTTGATCCATAAAGCTCCCTCCTTTGTTCACCATTTTTGGACTTGTTTCTTTTTAACCCTAAAAATCACTTCTTGACTTACTCCTACATGGTTTTTTATGTAGATTCCAAATATGTGCTTAGATCTAGGAAAATCAAATTGCTTCTTTCAGCTACCCCTTGACCGAACCACTAGAGGGTTTAAACCAAAAATCACAACTTTGTTTTAAAACTTCCAACACTTGTTCTATTTGGTTTACCCTACACCATATCTTCTTTTAAGCATCATGGAGGCCTTAAAACATTGAAAAACTCATCCTAGGGTTCAGTCAACCACTTGGCCGAAAATAACACTCAAAGAAACAACCATGAAAAATGCTTTAAAACAACCTATACTCACTTGCAAACACTAGGATATAACTTGTGTGGATGTGTCTTAGCAAGTGTGATGAACAAAACTTCCTTCCCCTCAAGATAAACCAGTTCGGCCAGCCATTAAAGGAGGGAAGAACAGATTTTTCAACCACAAAAAGGGAAGAAAAGAAAGCAAGAACACATCTAGAACCATGAACTCATCTTAGATCTTTGATTGTATGACCAAAGGTGCTTGCTTTCCCTTGCTTTTCTCTCAAAACTCTCTCTTTTCTCTCCCTTTCCTCTCTTGCACGAAATGGATCTGAATTAGGGGGAGGAATGGCTTTCTCTTCAAGCCAGAATATCCCAACTACTATCCTTTAATGCTTTGATACATCCTTTAATGTTATGCCATGTGTCAAGTGCTTACTTAATCTTTCATAATTAACAAAATCCAAAAGAAATTAATTACCAAAGTCAAAATCCTCTCCATTTGAGGAGTAACACTTGGCAAGTCCAAATCCTCTCCATCAAGAGCTTGACACATGGCTCAATATGATCCATTTGATTTGCAAGACACTAGTCTTGCTTTATCAGTATACTTTGGCTCTGAGTTTAACTTCTTTTCTACAATTACAGTAATTTGGCCTCTGTAATTATTTTTTGTCAGATCCTTAATTTATTCTTCTTATTTTTATCTTCTCAAATTTTCCTCTTTGCCTCAAAATTAATTTCCTAATAATTAAATAAAAAGGAAAATTAATTTCCTTCTCTTTAGGGATTTTTCCACTTTTCACAAGTATTTGGAAAAATCTTAGATACTTGAGGGTCTTCATTTAATTCCATAATCTCATATAATTCCTTGGGGTCTCATAGGAATTTTCTTAGAATTTTATTCCTCTTAAAAATATTTATTTGGAATTTTCCAAATAAAATCCCTTAATTTGCCTAAATCACCCCTTTAAATTCTCTTATAATTTCTCTAAGGGTAATTTAGTCATAAAACCAACTTTATAATTCCATATAACTCTCAAGGGATATTATCCTTATTTTTCTTAATTTTTCAAGGCTTAGAAATATTTTTCCATAATTACATTTGAATAATTTTTCTTAATTAGTCAAATTCCTATAATTGGCTTGGAAAATTACTGCAATTATTTTCCACCAAAATTCTTGTACTTCTCCTTATCATTTTAATCCTCAATAATTTGAGAATATTTCTTATTTCTAATTATCATAATACTGGATGTGACGCTTTGATTTTTTTGTTCTTCTTTCTTGCTTCCACAAATGCCAAACCCTAACATGGCAATCCACAAAAGGACAGTAAGAATCATCAACCATTCCATAGAAAAATCAACAACATAACTCAAGGATAACCTTTGTCCCTTAAAGCATCCACCTTTGTTCTTTAAATTTTAGAGTTTGTTTCCTTAAACCCTAAAAATTCCCTCTTAACTCATTCGTACATAATTTTTCATGTAGATTCCAAATATCTACTTGGATTTAACAAAATAAAATTCCTTCTTTCAGTTTTGAACTAACCGAGCCATTAGGGTTCATTATCCAAAAATTGTAACTTTGATTCTATGGCTTCCAACACTAGTTCTTTAGGTTTATCCTACACCATTTTTCGTTTTGAGCACAATAGAAGCCTTAAAAATTTGAAAAATAGATCCTAGGGTACAGTTCTTGCTTTGACTGAAATGAACTTTAAGAGAGATATCAAAGAAAACACTTCAAAACAACCTACAACCACTTGCAATCACTAGGATCTATCATACTTTGAAGTGTTCTAGCAAGATTTAATAACCAAACTCCCTCCCCTGCTCAAAGAGCATTTCAGCCAGCACCTAAAGAGAGAATAAACTGAATTTTTCAGCCATCAAACTCAAGAGAAACAATCAAAGAACAACATAGAATCAACTACCAACCTTAACTCCAAGCTTTCCTGATCCAAAGTAGTTGATTCTTCCTTGTTTCCACCTCAAGCTCTCTCTTTTTCCCTCTCTTCTTGCCTTGGCCGAACCACTAATCAGATTTAGCGGGAGGAAGAGCTCATTAAGTGCACAAAATATCCCACCCACCAACATTTAATGCTATGCCATGTGTCAAATGCTTACTTAGTCTTAATCCTCTCTTAATTAACTTAATGCCAAATGAAATTAATTTCAAAAGTCAAGATCCTCTCTATTGGTGGCTTGACACTTGGAAACTTTAAATCCCCTCCATTGGTGGCTTGACACATGGCCAAATGTGAACCATTTGAATTGCAAGACTCTAGTCTTGTTTTATCGGTGCACTTTGACTTCGAGATTAACTTCTTTTCTATAATTACAGTGCTCTAGCATCTGTAATTATTTTCTGTTAGATCCATAAATTATTCTCCTCATTTTTATCTTTCAAACTTGCCTTCTTTGTCTCCAATTTAATTTTTCAATAATTAAATAAAAAAGAAAAACTATTTTCCTTCTCTTTAGTATTTTTCCACTTTTCACAGGGATTGGGAAAAATCTTGGATACTTGAGGGTCTTATTTTGATTCCATAATCTCTTATAATTTCTTGGGATATAATAAGAATTTTCTTGGGATTTTATTCTCCTTAAAAATATTTATTTGGAATTTTCCAAATAAAGGACCTTAACTAGCTTAAATCGCCCTTAAATTCCTTTGAAATTTCTCTAAGGGCAATTTGTCACATCCAGTAATATGAAAATTAGGAATAAGGATATTCCTGAGTATTCAAGGGTCAAAGAAAGACAAGGAGAAATAGGAGAATTTTGGTGGAAAATAATTATTATAATTTTCCAAGCCAAATTATGAAAAGTTTGATTAATTAAGGAAAATTGGTCAAGAATAATTATGGAAAAATATTTTCAAGTCTTAGAAAATTAAGGAAAAATAAGGACAAGGTTCCTTAAGAATTATATGGGATTATAAAATTGGTTTTATGACCAAATTGCCCCTAGAGAAATTACAAAGGAATTTAAGGGCAATTTAAGCTAATTTAAGGTTTTTATTTGGAAAATTCCAAATAAATATATTTAAGGGGGATTAAATTCCAAGAAAATTCCTAGGATATCCCAAGGAATTATAAGATATTATGAAATTAAAAGAAGGCCCTCTAGTATCCAAGATTCTTCCTGATTCCTCTGAAAAGTGGAAAAAAACCACTAAAGAGAAGGAAATTAGTTTTCCATTTTATTTAATTATTGGAAAATTTAATTTCAGACGAAGAGGGAAATTTGGGAAGATAAAAATGAGGAGAATAATTTATAGATTAGATAGAAAATAATTACAGGGGCCAGAGCACTGTAATTATAGAAAAGAAGTTAAACCCAGAGTAAAAGTGTACCGATAGAGCAAGACTAGAGTCTTGCAATTCAAATGGCTCACACTTAGCCATGTGTCAAGCCTTTAATGGATGATAATTAAATCTTTCCAAGTGTCAAGCTACCATTGGAGAGGATCTTGACTTTGGAATGTAATTATATTATGAATTAAGTTAATTAAGAGAGAGGTTTCAAGAAGGCTTAGGCATTTGACACTTGGACTTTCATTAAATGCGGTAGATGAGATATTTTGAGAGCATTAATGAGCTCATCTCTCCCCTAAATCAGATGGGAATTTCGTCCAAGGCAAAGAGGAGAGGAAAAGAGAGGGTTTTGGAAGGAGAACCAAGGAAAGCTATCAACGTTGGTCATCAATCAAGGATTTAAGGTGAGATCTTGGTTCTAGATGTGTTCTTGTCTTGTTTTCCTTCTCTTTTAAGGTTGAAAAATCTGTCTTCTCTCCCTTTTGATGGCTGGTCGAAATGGTTGATGAGTGGGAAGGGAGTTTGGTTGTTAGATTTTGTTAGAACACCTCAAAGTATGGTAGATCCAAGTGGTTTAATGTTGTTTTGAGAAGTTTTTCATGGTTATTTCTTTGAGTATTATTTTTGGCGAAAGAAAGATATGAACCCTAGGAGATGTTTTTCAGAGTTTTGAGACTTCTAATGTGTTCAAAATGAAAAATAGTGTAGGCTAAACCGAAAGAACAAAGGTTAGAAGCCATAGTATCAAAGTTGCAATTTTTGGGTTTCAAACCCTAAGGGTTCGGTCAAACTGAAAATGAAGGAAGGAGATTTATTTTGTTAAATCCAAGTAGATATTTGGAATCTACATGAAAAATCATGTAGGGTTGAGTCAAGAAGTGATTTTTAGGGTTTATGGAAACCAACTCTAAAAATCCAAGAATAAAGATGAAAGCTTTAAGGGGTTTAGAAATTATTTGAGTTATGTGTTGATTTTTATGAGGAATGGATTGGTGACTCTTGCTGCCATTTTTATGTGGATTACCATGTTAGGGTTTGGCACTTGTGGAAGCAAGAAGGAACAACAAGAAAACAAAAAAGCATTGGATTAAGGTAGTAGGATCTATTAGCCATTAATGTTATCTTTGCATTGTTATTTATGGCATGTATGCTTGCTATTATATGGTTGAACTATGATGTTGTGATATGGTTGCTCCTTGCATTTTTTGCCATGGCCTTGCATGTTGAGGTTGCCTATTTATCAAAAGATTAGTTCTCCTATGATAGCTAATGTTGAGATGCTTTATAATGATGCATGTTAATGTTTGGTTGATTGATCTTGCTACTGGGATTTCTCAAAATTCCATCCCCCAAAAATAATCTAACATTTTAGGGCCTGAAACTACTATGAGCTAGCTGCAGATTGGAGGCTAAAGAATGGTGTTTTACCACAAAATTTTGTGAACTTATTTGGTTATGTACATATTACACCAACAGTGCTGGATGCACACTGACCCTGTCTGATTCACGCAAATTTTTGATTATGCTCCTGAACGCTTTAAATCATAAAATTTGGTATGATGAAAGATAACGTCCTGAGCTTCAAATTGATAGGTAATATGTTAAAAATGGCCAAGTATACGATTTATAATGATTTTTTAAAGTTAAAGGTCAGAATCTGGGAAAAAAGGTTTTTGGCAAATGGACAGTGTTGCATTTCACAAAAAACTGACACTTTTTCCTAATAAATTGGATCATGATATTATTTTTCCTTGAAAGAGGGCTTAGAGATCTTTAAATATAATTTTGAACCGCCCCAATTGGAGTTTTGTGGAATAAGTTATGAATTTTTGAAGTTGGGCCAGAGAAACTGGATTTTTACCCGATGAACCGTAAAAATCCGAAAATCAGCGTTTTTCCATGTATTTTTAAGCCTAAGACCATCCAATGTGGCCTAAAATGATTTTAATTAAATCCTACATGGATCTAATAGTAAGGTGTGACACAATTTGGTCATAATACCAATTTTATAATCTCATATAATTCTCAAGGAACATTGTTTGTATTTTTTCTTAATTTTCTAAGGCTTGAAAATATTTTTCCATAATTATTCTTGACCAATTTTCTTTAATTAGTCAAAATTTTCATAAATGGCTTGGAAAACTATAATAATTATTTTCCACCAAAAATCTTCTATTTCTCCTTGTTATTTTTTACCCTTAATTATTTAGAAATATTTCTTATTCCTAATTACCATAGTACTAGATGTGACACCTTTTGGATTTAATTCATTCTTTTTTAAGTGTTTTTAATGACTCTTACTGATTTTCATTTACCTTGGATTGTGAAGAGCTAGATACTATGAGAAGTTATTTTGATGTTATAGGTAAATGAATGGATCTGGAGAACTGAGGAAGGAGTCAAGGACCTTTAAAAGCATCATAGGAAGCCTAAAGTGAAGAAGGATGAAGAAATCCAAGCCAAGAGAAGAACCTAAACTAATCACCTTCACTAGACACCATTACCGCAGCACAAATATGGCTTTGTCGCGGTGAAGCCTTCAACTCTCGGTAGCACCTCTTGGTATCACTTCGCCATGGTGAAGTATTTAGCTGGCCATGATGAAACATCTCAGACAACAAAAGGCAGAGTTTCATTTAGCTGACATTGTGGGCTTCCAAATTAGGTTAAATGCACAAACTTTGATACAATCAACAGTCAGACTCTACCTAGATTTGGCCTCCATCAATTCCTCTCAACTCTCTACCATTTTCATTCAAAAATTATTCAATTTTACCTCATTCCAACATCAATCTCTCAATTCTAACCTTAGGCAAGTCACATATTACATGCTTATCGCTTGTTTTATTATTTGGTTTTTTATTCATTTGAGTTTCAAAATTGGATTTCTGTTTTCATTTCATATCATAGTTCAAACATTAAAAATCTATTGGGTTTTACTAAAATTTTGAAAATAGGAAAAAGTTTCCCATATAAAACCAATTATTCTTTACTATTCCATCTCTACATCACCTTTCCATATCCATTTCATCATCCATGGCTGTCAAGAGTACAGAAATTGATTGGAGCAAGATTGAAGCTATAAGTGGCTGAAGTTGGTGATCTTGGTGGTTTCTATTTCAATCTTTGTGGTTATATGTATTTGAACTTCTAGATTTAGGGTTGAATGCTATATTACCACTTTGGATGACTGATCAGTCTTCCCTTATGATTGATTTATTTGTATTTGAATTGAATGATACAATGTGTTTTTGGTATATATGACTTTATCTCTTACCACTGGGTTTTAATTGATTGCAATGATTATTGTTAGGTGATTGATTGCCATTAACTCTTGTATGCTGATCAGTAACTAGGAGAAGGATTGAATCATCTTCTTCATTTACACACTAAGTGGTTTTCACAATAGTGTTTTGAAAAAGTGTTGATTCATTTTGATCAAAGTGGTTTTCACTAATTCAAGCATTGGACCTAAATGATCATTTAGGGTTTCAATTCAACTTAGTGGTTTTAAACTCCTAATTATTTTGAAAGAGTAAGGATAGCTCAATCCCCATTGCCAAAGTCATTTTTATTGAATCCCTTTAATCCAAATCATCCTTTTGCATTGCCTTTATAACAAAAACCCCAAAAATAAGTATTTTCTCTGCATTGATCTTTTATTTCTCAATCTGATTTTAAATAACCAAATCCCACTTTTACAAGCTTCCTTAAACACTTAGCCATTAGATTTTGTCACACCTCTTTTATTATCATATTATACGTCAATTGGACCCATATAATCCATTTCCCATGGCTCAAGAATGAAAATTTTCAAGTTTGAAATTTTCCATTTCCATACTGTCCGTACACTGTTCACATTTTTCTAGGCCAAATTTGAAAATTCATAACTAAATATAGAAAAATTAAAATGAAGTGGTTCTAATTTCTACTTAAAGCTTGTCATGTCCTTTATCAAGGAAAAATACTGATTAGACATATCCATCTGAAACAGAGCTAGACAATTCGACAAGTTGTATTGTTCATTTGGTTAATTTCTGAATTTTCAGTATTTTAGCCCAACTTTGGGAGGGCATAACTCTTAGCACAAAAATCCAATTTTAGTGATCTACCACTTGTTTTAAAGCTAAAAATGAGCTCTATAAGACTGCCAAATGTCATCCAAATTCATCCATTTTCTTATTATTTTATGTGCCATAAAATTGGGACTATTTAGGGAAATTTTATCCCCTAATTCCATTTTTCTTGAATTTTGATTCCTTTTCCTTGCATTACTTCATACTAGCAATCCATCATCCATAATTCTAGCATCCAAGCACATTACACAAATATAGACATAACATAATATCATTCATAATCCATTACAGCATCATCACATAGTTTGTCAAAATATTACATAACATCATATAACATTAAATAATCCATAATGTTCCTTCATCCCAATATCAATTCCTTGCCCTTATCCATGGATGAGCCACTCCCTATTTAGTACATAAATTGACATAGGAGGAATGAGATTTCACAGAAATCTCAGTAGCAAATGAACTATAATTATCATGTAAATGAATCAAGATACAATGTGACATGTTACAAAACTTCAAGACATCCTCAAGCCATATAAAATCATATTTAACATCATGCTAGGAGAGGAACATCAACACTTCCACATTGACTTAATTCTATGCATTTGGCCAAAGCACAAACCAAGGTCATCCAACCAACAATAACCATAACACAAGTTCCTCAATCCAAGCAAACAACATAATCACATTAACAAGCAAGATAAACAATCTAATTATAACTCAATGTTACCTTTTAACACTTGACAATTTTGGCCTCCTCAAGGAGTTATAATTCTTCTTGATTCCTCCTCACAAAACCTATTGATTCAAGCATGAATACAAGCTACATTAACAACTACACAACTTAAACATAACACTTTAACTTCAACCTACACAATTTTCCCACTTTTTCTTTGATTTTTAACAATATTGTTCCTCCTTTGGAAACAATGACCTCTTGGCTCAATCCTACACAATTTTTCATGAGGAATTCAAATACCTAATCAATTTTACAAAAATCAAACTCATTCCCTATCAAGCTAATTTGGCCGAATAGGGTTATATGACTTTTCAAAAATTCTATTTTTGATTCCAATGATTTTTCACACTTCCCTTTAGTATATCCCAACACAAAAACACATTTTAAACCCATTGGAATCATCAAATTGATACAAAACAAACTGTTGTACCATAAACACCCCTTGGTCGAAATGAATAATATAGGACCTTGGGTTGACTTTCTTTCAAAAACCACTCCATACATCACTTAAACAAGCTTATTCCAAGCTGCCACTTAAGGGGGTACTTGGCAGCCATCAAGTGCAAGAACCCTTAAGATCTATCCATGTGGCTTTTTACTAGAATTTTCCAAGCTTTATCCATAAATTTTGGATTTTATTTTAATTAAAATGATAGGGTCTATGTAACATCCAAACTTTTAGGCCTAGAAGTACCAGAAATTGCCTGAATTGGATAGGCTACTAGAATTTTTTTGAGCAGAAGTTCCAAAGATGAGAAAGGAAGTCAAAGCAGTTTCAGGGACTAAATTGCAAAGTGAAAGTTTTCAGGGGCTTAAGTATAATCAAGTTAGAGGCTCCAGTAAAGTCTCGAAGGCCCAGAGAGAGAAAAGAGGCTAGATACAGGCCAAAGGTTAAGTTAGAAACCTCAAAAAGAGGATTATATGAAGCTAAGTCCAAGCAGGGACTAAACTGTAAATTCAGAAAGTTATGACCAACAGGGGTAAAAATGGAAGAGTATACAAAGAATTCCAAGAAAATCTCAAAAAATGGAAAATAATATTCTAAGGCTCTTCTGTGAAGAGAAAAGATGAAAATACCCCTGAGACCGCTTAAATGGAATTTATGAGGTTAAGGCCGATAAAAAGTACATGATTTGAGGTAATTATTTAAAATAGCAAGAGACCTCAAAAATGTATACAAAAATGAGGTTAAATGGCTGAAAGGTTGGACTAATTTATAAAATTAGTCTCGCAACCTAAAAGGCTAGTGGAATGGCTCTAATAAATTAAAAAGCCGGTTATGCCGACAAAAGGGTATTTTGGTAAATGAATTTTATGCAAGACTTAAAGAAAGTGTTATGGCCTAAGAAAATTCATAGATATTCTCTAGAATTAAAGGAAATTTATGGAGTAGATAAAGAATTTTCTGAGCTCCGGAAGGCCATAAAGAAAGCCGAAAAAACATGGGCCAAGTAAATTCGGAGGAAACTTATGAAACAAGTTTGATCCAACGGCTAGGATCTAATCTCCCTTCTCCTCCACCACATTCTTGACACTTGGCATCTTCTAGAAGAATGAGGTAAGCATGATGCAAGAAAGTGATGCAATGATGATGCAAAAGTCCACTTGAACTTCCTAGATTGCCCTTACTCCTTCTTCTAGCTACCAAGGGCATTTTTGGTCCATTCAAGCCAAATTTTTTGCTATAAATAGACCCTCCCTCCTTCGTATTTTCAACCAAGCTGAAGAACACTAGGGGAAACTCTTGCAATTTTGATTCTTGAAGCTTAAATCAAGAGGAAGACACCTACTTTGATCAACTAAGTTTAGATCTAAGGTTAGTAAGTTGTTTCCTCTTGTTTCTTGCTTTGAATCTTTGGTTTTTACGGTTGAAAAGTTTGGTTTCCCTTAGGGCAAGGTGCTGGCCAAAATTAATAAGAGTTAAAGGAGGATGATTTTGATGTTAAACTTGGTTAGAACACATTGACTAGAGGTTGTTTAAAGTGGATCTATGTGGAAATCGGAAGAATTATGTGATGATTTGATGCCTGTTTCAAATAAGTTACTTTTTGTATCTGATTCTGAAATTTGGTATGCTTAAAGTACACTCTGTAAGCTTTAAATCCATGGGTATAAGACTTCATTTGGATATGTGTATGATTTATGGTGATTTTTCAAAGTTAGAGTTTGAAATCTGGAAACAGTGTTGAACTTTTGGAAGAGTGTCAAGTTCTGTACAATTCTGGTACTGTTAAGTGTAGAATTGGTTCCTAAAACTATTTTTCCTTTAAATTTAACTTAAGAAGCTTTCAGTGAGACTTGGAACCATTGAATTTTTATTTTTCTAGAATTAATTATGAATTTTCAAAGTTGAGCAAAAATTTTGGTGTTTCTGCGTGAATAGTACCTGCGAACCAAAATTTCCAAATTTGATATTCTTGAATCTAAAGCCATCTAAAGTGGTCCTAATTGAGAAGAAATAGATTTTAAGGATGGAAAATGATGAGATTTATGTGAGAAAAGCTAGAAAGGAAACCCTAGAAGCAAGAGAAAGGGGTTAAGGTTCAAGAGAGCTAGTCTTGAACTTTATGTAATCTAGAGGTCCTAATGGATTGTATGATCAATGTGACTATGTTTAGGACTTTTGGAACATCCAAGAGGATGTTTGGTGATGTTGACCAAATGCCCACATGGTTAGAAAGTCAAGGGAGTCAAAGAAAAAGTAAGAGGAAAGCTTGAGGTGCAAGGTAGTGAACTTACCTATTGTCATTGCTTGATGTTGTATGCTTGTGTGTTGCCGTGTACATGTTATTGAATGTTATTGTGACATGTTTTAGCTGCTGTAATTGGTATTCATGATGAGTAGATTATGTCGCCATGGCCATGCATCAAGAAGTTAGCTTTGAGCATACTAATATGTCACTAATTAACAAGAGAATAAACAAGTTATGTGTAGTGTATTAGCATCCATCTAGCATGATTAATATGGTATTGTTTGCTACTGAGATTCCCCCAAATCTCACCCCTCCCTAATCAACCATTTAGATCAATCATCAATGGGCATTATTGGCATGAGAAGCAAGGAGAAGAAAGCGGACAAGTATTGACGTTAATGATTAAGATTATGTTCAATGTATAATTCTCCTATGTTGTAAATTTATGTTATGAATGCCATCAATTCAGTGTGTGTGTTTATAATGTTTATGGCATGAATAAAAGTGCATGAGTATGAATGGGAAAGAGTAAGCCCATGTTGTGCATGTCAAAGAAATTAAAAGAATTAATGCAAAAGTTAGTTAAGGGACAAAACGTAGGTCCTACAGCAGTTAGTTTTGGGCTTCAATTTGACCTATCAAACGAATGAGTTAAGTCACGAGTATTGGTAGACTCATAGTACATATCCTAAGCTTTAAAATGAGAGGTAAATCACCTCTTTTGGATGTGTACACAAGGAGATATGAATCTCCAAAGTTTAGGCACAGAATCTAGAAAGTCCAGATTTTACCAAATAAACAGTAATTGTTATCCAATAAACTGTATGAATTGGGCAAGAATAAGTACCATTGGATATCTTTTTCCCTTAAAGAGCATTGAAAGAGCTTTTCGTATAATTTTAGAACACCTCCATATGATTTTTGTAGAATTAGTTATGATTTTTCAAAGTTGAACCTGTAATCTGAAATTTACACAGTGAACAGTAATTTTGGAAAAGTAACGTCCTAAAGGAGATTTTGAGCTCAAGACCATCTAATGTGATCAAAAAAGATTCTTAATGGATTCTAAGATATTATATAAGTAAGGTGTGACAGTCTAGAAGTTGCATGAAATTAGACCTTAACTAGGCTCAATGTGGGTCCCACAAATAGTTTAAGATGGCCTAAAAAGATGGCCCACAAACCAAATCAAAATCCCAAACCATTCTGACGCTTTATCGGTTACTATTCACTAGTAACATTTCATAATTTTTCTAGACCTCCAAAAATCCATTTCTATCCATAATAATTTACCTTTTGATATAAGAACATGGTCTAGAAATTTTCAGAATTTTTTCCACCTCTAGGTATTTATTTTGAATTTTCTCCAATTAGGCCTCTATCGATGTCACTGCAAAAAAATAAATTTCCTAAAATTAATTCCTAAGCTTCCAAGGCCTAAAATAAATTTTATAAATTCAAATAAATATTTAGATGATTTTTCTATATTTTTTTGGGATTATTAAGGCCTCTAACTAATTAAAATATTATTTTTCTCCAATTTTCTAATATTTTCCTGAAAAATCTCCATTAACAGAAATTTCATAATAATTTATTTTTGTGATAAATCTATCTTTCAGGCCTCAATCGAGTTTCTAAAATCTCTAATTTGTATCTTTCCCATTTTTCAGGAATTTCCTAGAATTTTCTCAAATTTTCCTGTTTTGCCCTTCTTAGACTAATAATTATGAAAATACCAACCCAAACCTTATTGAGATTTCACATCAAGAGTTGTTTCATCTCCCGTCTAGTTTCTACATTGGCCCTAATCCCAATTTTTAACTTCCTATGTCCAGGTGAAATTTCTCAGGATGTGACAGATTTTAATTAAGGCTCAACAAGTGAAAAAGCCTGAGGTTGTACCGCTATGGTACAATCCTCGGTTAATTTGTGATCTTGACTCCCAAGATGTTGGAAACCAGTCAAATCACTAAGTACTCGTCAAAAGGCTTTGTGTCTCCTTACCTCAGGTAAGGAATTTGGCTTCCTTTATATCCCTTGCCGATCACAAAAAGTATTTCTGGAAAACTGTTCCTTGAATACTTCCCACGCAATCAGGGTATTATTAGCTTGCAAAACTAGCTCGGTGTTCTCCCACCACCAATCAGCTTCTTTTTCCAACCCATACATGGCTATTTAGGCCTTTGTCCCTGACAGACAATTCATAACCTTGAATATCTTTTCTTACTAGGTAATCCAATTCTCAACTACTTGCATATCAAAAGTCCACTCAAAAGCAAGCGAGTTGTATTTATAAAAGTGACTAATCTAGTATTAGATATATTGCTCTACTGCTACTCTTGCTGATCAACTAGCAGACCTGAAGGTTGAACTTGTAGTTAAGGCACTCTAACTACTCCCTGCTCAGGTTGTCACAGGTTTACTACTGTTGCTGTCACTGCTACCGCAATCGTAGAATCTCACTTTCGTTCCTGCCGAGCTTGATTAGGTCAAATCTCTTCTATTATCTTCTACTGTTCCTCCAAATGATTCATTGTTACTTCTTTTACATATGGGGACTATGAGGTTCTTCTGGCTGTTCCCCTACTATGACTCTCCTTCTGGTCTCAAATATTAGTTACCATTTAAACTACAAAAGGAACAGAGTCATTATGTATATAAACTCATATTTCATTCCTACTAGCTTATATAAACTCATATTTTATTCCTATTAACTTATTGATTGAACCCAATTGTTCTATGTTATTTTATATCATTTTAAGGGTATTTATCATAGATTTTGGCTCCTTTTGATGATAATTGGGCTTAATTTTGATTAAGAGTCCTTACTTTGAGTTAGTGTCTTTTTGAGGGTAAAATTGTCATAATTGGTTATTAATTGTATTCAATTGATTTCTAGGACAATTGATGCTTCAAATTGTTTCTTTTTATTGCAAGACACTTGAGAATTAGAGCCAAGATTAAAGACCAAAGCATTACACAACATGAGAGTTTCCAAGAAAATGTTGTGATGTGGCAAAAAGTCTGAAAATGTGCATCAGTGACTATTCTGGAATAGTTCACCGGGGCAAACTTTTGAGTTCGCCGCGGCAAACTCTCAACATTTCACTAAAATTCTTTTCTGGAATAGTTCGTTGTGGCCAACTTTTGAGTTCGCCGCGGCAAACTCTCTCGTATCAATAACGTCAGATTCGGATCCAGAACGCAAAAATAGACCCTTTACTCATATGATTCGACCCAGATGGACCCCTAAAACTCTTAGAAACCCTATTTTTGACCAATCACTCCATTCTATCATCAAGAACACCTTTATTCTCTCATCCTCTTGCCTCTCCACCTCCATCTTCTTCCCCATCCATTTCCTTCACCTTTTCTTCATTCCATCTCATTTACTTCCACTCCCAGCTGCCATGGTTGACGAATTCACTTCGGTTGGAGCTTTTCTTGAAGCTATGAAGGGCTAGGGTTTATCAACTCTTGAAGAATGGTGGTGTGGCATGAGTTTCCAGACTTCAAAGGGGAGTTTAGTTTCAGTTTTCAATTTTTAGCTATAATTTATGGCTTTCTAGGTCTAGGAGTTGTAAATTGTTAGTTAAGAACTTGGGATTGTTACTGTAATCATTGGTTAATGATTTACATTTGTAGTTTGGATTGGTTAATGTTGAATTCTGTGCTTCAATATATGTAGTTACATATATATTTCCTTGTAACTCTCTTGATTCTCTCTTATCTTACATGGTCATGTTTTGATATTGAGTTGATTTTGGGTTGCAATGAACCAATTGCATGATTATTCTCAAATTACACATTAGGAGAGCTTAACAATGTTTTCATTAATGAAGTTCATTGATTTAAACATTGGACTCAATGAGTTATTGAGGTTGTTATTAAGAAAACGTAATGGATTTATGAAACTCCCAATATCTTGAGTGAACTATGATTGCCATCAAAACCATTCTTAGGAGATTTCCTATCATTCATTTCCATTCCATCATCATTATCAAAAAATACCAAAAATATAGTAGCTTAGGGTGTTTTCATTGCATTTAGTTTAGTCACCATTCATTTAAATCTTAAAAACCAAACCCCTTTTCATTACATTGCATGGCATTTAGTCTAGCTTAGGTAATTAATAAAGGCTCCCAAAAGTAAAACGACCCGAGTTTGCACTATATTGCTTAACTTGGATTTATTTTTGATTGAGAACCCCAAGGCAAATGACAAGGTCCTCATCACTTATTTCTTGATTATTCATTCCTACGGTCATACACTGGTCATCATAAGCTGACCATATTACACAGCAGGCATAAATCATTCCAACACCTCTACTGTGTGGTATTCCAATAAGCATGTAACATCAAGCACTTGAGACTTATGATGTTACTTTTCTTCCCTATTAGGGTATAGACCCATACTGGTGCTTGGCTTACTATACTCTTAGCCATTACTCTCCAAGGGAGTCTTTTGACTTTAACTCATACTTTGGTCAAGTTTCTCAGCTTAATCATTCCTCTCATGAGGGGGAGTCTCTTTGTAGTGGCTACCTATTTGTCAGGTTACTCTCTGTCATTCATGACATCTCCTCTGTGCCTATTTTCTCTGGAGAAATCACCTTAAACTTTTAATCCTAATTGGGCCATTCTCTAGTAATCTCTTACTTTCTTCGATAAAGTTTTTCTCATGCCAAGCTTTGTTTGAACCAGTGCTTCGTGTAAACCATTACCAAAACCTTTTGAAACCTTGCTTGTTTAAACATTTACCAGAAGCTTTGCTATGATACCAAAATCAAACATCCTTCTATTTACCCTTTTAGTATGGATCTGGAAGCGTCTTGGTTGAAGCAGATCATGAAATAAGCCCATAGATTGAAATTTGAAATTTGATTCTCAGGTTGCTATTCACTGGTAAATTTTAGATTTTTAATCTAATTTGAAAATTCATAACTAATTATAGAAAACTTGTATTGAGGTGATCTAAGTCTCCAATTAAAGCTCTTTCAATCCTCTACAGATTAAAAAATATAAATATGGATTTAACCCTTCCCAATTCATAGAGTTAATTCATGAAAGTTTACTATTTCTTTGTAAAAATGTTACTTTTTAGTTTCTCTACTCTAACTTTGAGCAGTCATAACCTTTTAGCATGCATATCCATTTTAAGTGACCTACCACCTTTTAAAGCTTAAGATATGTACTTTAAGCATGAAAAATGTCATAGGCAGATGCTGTTAGATTTAAAGGTTTTAATGATAACAAAATAAATTCTTCTGTTCTGTGTGAAATTGTTAGGTTAATTGATCAAGTGTTTGATCACTGCTTAATTGATCCTTTGTCAGATAACTATTAGCTCTTGTTGAATCCATTACTGTTAAGTTTGATTGATAATGTGTTAGATAATTAAAACTCATGTGTTGATCGATCATGTCATTTATCATTGATAAAACTGGTTGAGTATAAGAGTTACAGCAAATTATCGATCATCTAATCAATAGTTATTAATCGATAAATTGTTAAGAAAATTCATAAACTACCACGAGTATAACATAATGTTTATTGATTAGATGATCGATCAACAGACAATCGATGATGACTCAGATAAACGGTAAAGTTTCCTTTTCTTATTTACTGTGTTGAATAGTTCTTGCATCACAATCACCCTTATTGATCATCTGTTTATCAATAACTTGTTTGAACATTGTGTGTTAAAACATTCCTAATTAATCGATATGTGTTCCATCAAAGTATTCTATGTTAGTTTACAAAATAAGTTTTTTCACATTCCATGATCGAACAATTCATTAATCATCCTTTTGTCGATAAAATGATCGATCATCATGGTCCTATCTATCATCTTTTCATATCACATGATCAATCAAAGCTTTACTCTGACATTTTCTAAAAACATCCTTTCACAGTCATTTATCAATCACTTAATCGATTAATTATTAATCAACCAATTAATCAATCATCAACCTATTTTGTGTATCACTGTCAAGTATTCTTTGAACCACTTTTCGATCAATGTTTGATCAATCACTTTTTGAATAAGTGTTCGATCATATAGTCTAAAATGGTAGTCACTTCTGCTTAGCTTAATTGATAATATGGTCGATCAAAGGTTTTTTGATCATCTATTCAATCAATGCATTCATTTCATCTCAAATAGCTCTTTACAATGATCTGTCATAGAACATATTTCTATTTTATCTTAAGCTTTCTCAAACTCTTTAATCATATAATCTCTTTTATAAAGATACGAAGGCATATAAATTTGAGGAAATAGACTTTAAACAGAACTTAGAAATATTTCCATTTATAAAATCACTTTAGTTTATTTCATTGTTTATTGATCACTTGTTATCATTCTTGTTAGATTAAAGGTTTTGATGATAACAATTTAAGTTTTTCTACTTCTCTATGAATTTATTAAGTTGATCGATCAAAGTTTTTTACTTCTCTGTGAATTTATAAGTTGATCGATCAAGTAATCAAGAAATAGTAGATCGATCAATTGTCAGAAATGCTACCTCTGTTAGGTAAAAAGTTACAGTAAATTATCAATGAATTGATCGATAATCTA
>NW_021635209.1:0-138315 GCF_004799145.2 Neltuma alba
CATTGGTTCCTGATACAAATCAGTTGTGGATCCACGGGTCACTAGGTACAGGAAGGTGCATTTAAATCCTTAACAGTAACCCCTAAAAGGTTGACCCTATGCTCTGGATAATTGTTGGACCCTTTTGTTAAATATCCTGGGCTAGCAATCCCCATAGTCCATCCCACTAGATCCTCTTTGGTGAGATCATTCATGTTAACAGCCCAATCACTGACTGACTTCTCAGATCTAGCATCCCAATTCATTGTGTTTTCCATCTCAATTCCTGCAAAGGTTTGTCAGTTTCTCCTTAACTAACCCCGATATTTAACGCATAAACTCAAGCAGAGCGTTCTATCCTATGGTCGAACCTCCGCTTTGATACCAAAAATATCACACCTTACTATCGTATCGTCTTAGGGCTTAAGCAAAACCATTTTAGACTACATTGGATGGTCTTGGCTAAAAAATCCATGGAAAACACTAATCTTCAGATTTTTACTATTCATCGGGTAAAAATCTAGTTTTTCTGGCTCAACTTCAAAAATTCATAACTCAATCTAGAAAAAATAAAATGGAGTGGTTCAAAATTCTATAAAAAGCTCTTTGAATGCTCTTTCCAAAAAATAAATCTTGTGAACCAATTCCATTTGAAAAGTATCAAGTTTTTGTAAAATCAACCTTGTCCATTTAGCAAAATTCTTTTTTCCAGATTCTAGACCTTAAATTTGAAAAATCATTAAAAATTGTGTAGTAGGCCATTTTTAACGTGATACCTATCAATTTTGAAGTTCACGACGTCAAATTTAAGTATATCAAATTTTATGCAGAAATTCATTCAGTAACTTAATAAAATGTGGCTCTAATTTGGCATCCTGCTTAGGGATTACAGCTCCAACCACACATGCTTATACATAACCAAATATAAATGTTTTCCTCGTGGTTCATCACCATATTTATCCTTGGATTTGCAGCCTCCCTTTTGATGATTCAGTCCCTAAAATGTTAAGTTACATATGGGGATGAGATTTCAATGAAATCCCAGTAGCAAGATCAATCAACCAAAACATCAACATGCATCAATTACAAGCATTACAACCTTTTGCTATTAATAGGAAATTACTTTACCTCATACATGTACCACTCTAACATGCAATAGCCAAGGCACATAAAGCAAGGAGTATAGCTACACAATCATCATCATCATCATCATCATCTAGTTCAACCACATAATAGCACATGAAATTGCATAGCAATCAATGCAACACTCAACATAAAGGTTAATTAAATCTTACTACCTTGATCCAATGCTCTTTGTGTCACACCTTACTATTATATTCACTTAGGTTCCTTTCAAACTATTTAGATCATATTGGATGGTCTTGGGCTTACTTTTTACCACAAAAACGCTAAATTTCGGATTTTTACTGTTTATCAGGTAAAAAACCAGTTTTTCTGGCCCAACTTCAAAAATTCATAACTTATTCCAAAAAACTCCAATTGGGGTGGTTCAAAATTCTATTTAAATCAATTTAAGTCCTCTTTCAAGGAAAAATAATCTTGAGATCCAATTCTTTATGAAAACGCGTCAGGTTTTTGTGAAATACCGCACTGTCTATTGCCAAAATTTCTTTTTCCCAGATTCTGACCTTTAACTTTGGAAAATTATTAAAAATCGTATACTTGGCCATTTTTAACATATTAGCTATCAATTTGAAGTTCAGGATGTTATCTTTCATCATGTCAAATTTCATGATTAAATGCATTCAAAGCATAATCAAAAGGTCATGTGAACCAGGAAGTGTCAGTGTGCTTACAGCACTGTTAAGTATAATATGTACACAACCAAAATGGTTTGTGGCTAAACCCCACAAATTAGCCTTCAATCTGTAGCTTTTCCTTGGATGATTCATGACCTAAAATGTTAGATTGCATTTATGGAATGAGATTTCATGGAAATCCCAGTAGCAAATTAACCAACCATAGCACCAAGCAAGCATCATTATTATGCATGATCACATTAGCTACTATTGGTGAACTAGCATGCTTATCTTTTGGCAAACTCAATCATGCAAAGGCCAAAGCAAGAAACTACAAAGAGCAACCACATAACAATCAAGAAAGCTCAACCACAATAATAGCAATTAGCCATGCAATATTAATAATGCTAGTTAGTGGTAGTAGCTAGGTTTAACTTACTACCTTGCTCCAAAAGCTTGAGGTTTCTTTCTTTCTCCTCTTTTCTTTCACAAATATCAAACCCTAACCATGCAATCCATCAAAAAGGGCAGCAAGAATCATTATCCAACCAAGAAAAAGCAAGAACATAAATCAAAAATGATTCTTGATCCATAAAGCTCCCTCCTTTGTTCACCATTTTTGGACTTGTTTCTTTTTAACCCTAAAAATCACTTCTTGACCTACTCTTACATGGTTTTTTATGTAGATTCCAAATATGTGCTTAGATCTAGGAAAATCAAATTGCTTCTTTCAGCTACCCCTTGACCGAACCACTAGAGGGTTTAAACCAAAAATCACAACTTTGTTTTAAAACTTCCAACACTTGTTCTATTTGGTTTACCCTACACCATATCTTCTTTTAAGCATCATGGAGGCCTTAAAACATTGAAAAACTCATCCTAGGGTTCAGTCAACCACTTGGCCGAAAATAACACTCAAAGAAACAACCATGAAAAATGCTTTAAAACAACCTATACTCACTTGCAAACACTAGGATATAACTTGTGTGGATGTGTCTTAGCAAGTGTGATGAACAAAACTTCCTTCCCCTCAAGAATACCCAGTTCGGCCAGCCATTAAAGGAGGGAAGAACAGATTTTTCAACCACAAAAAGGGAAGAAAAGAAAGCAAGAACACATCTAGAACCATGAACTCATCTTAGATCTTTGATTGTATGACCAAAGGTGCTTGCTTTCCCTTGCTTTTTCTCTCAAAACTCTCTCTTTTCTCTCCCTTTCCTCTCTTGCACGAAATGGATCTGAATTAGGGGGAGGAATGCTTTCTCTTCAAGCCAGAATATCCCAACTACCATCCTTTAATGCTTTGATACATCCTTTAATGTTATGCCATGTGTCAAGTGCTTACTTAATCTTTCATAATTAACAAAATCCAAAAGAAATTAATTACCAAAGTCAAAATCCTCTCCATTTGAGGAGTGACACTTGGCAAGTCCAAATCCTCTCCATCAAGAGCTTGACACATGGCTCAATATGATCCATTTGATTTGCAAGACACTAGTCTTGCTTTATCAGTATACTTTGGCTTGAGTTTAACTTCTTTTCTACAATTATAGTAATTTGGCCTCTGTAATTATTTTTTGCAGATCCTTAATTTATTCTTCTTATTTTTATCTTCTCAAATTTTCCTCTTTGCCTCAAATTAATTTCCTAATAATTAAATAAAAAGGAAAATTAATTTCCTTCTCTTTAGGGATTTTTCCACTTTTCACAAGTATTTGGAAAAATCTTAGATACTTGAGGGTCTTCATTTAATTCCATAATCTCATATAATTCTTGGGGTCTCATAGGAATTTTCTTAGAATTTTATTCCTCTTAAAAATATTTATTTGGAATTTTCCAAATAAAATCCCTTAATTTGCCTAAATCACCCCTTAAATTCTCTTATAATTTCTCTAAGGGTAATTTAGTCATAAAACCAACTTTATATTTCATATAACTCTCAAGGGATATTATCCTTATTTTTTCTTAATTTTTCAAGGCTTAGAAATATTTTTCCATAATTACATTTGAATAATTTTTCTTAATTAGTCAAATTCCTATAATTGGCTTGGAAAATTACTGCAATTATTTTCCACCAAAATTCTTGTACTTCTCCTTATCATTTTAATCCTCAATAATTAGAATATTTCTTATTTCTAATTATCATAATACTGGATGTGACGCTTTGATTTTTTTGTTCTTCTTTCTTGCTTCCACAAATGCAAACCCTAACATGGCATTCCACAAAAGGACAGTAAGAATCATCAACCATTCCATAGAAAAATCAACAACATAACTCAAGGATAACCTTTGTCCCTTAAAGCATCCACCTTTGTTCTTTAAATTTTAGAGTTTGTTTCCTTAAACCCTAAAAATTCCCTCTTAACTCATTCGTACATAATTTTTCATGTAGATTCCAAATATCTACTTGGATTTAACAAAATAAAATTCCTTCTTTCAGTTTTGAACTAACCGAGCCATTAGGGTTCATTATCCAAAAATTGTAACTTTGATTCTATGGCTTCCAACACTAGTTCTTTAGGTTTATCCTACACCATTTTTCGTTTTGAGCACAATAGAAGCCTTAAAAATTTGAAAAATAGATCCTAGGGTACAGTTCTTGCTTTCTGCTTTGACTGAAATGAACTTAAAGAGAGATATCAAAGAAAACACTTCAAAACAACCTACAACCACTTGCAATCACTAGGATCTATCATACTTTTTGAAGTGTTCTAAGCAAGATTTAATAACCAAACTCCCTCCCCTGCTCAAAGAGCATTTCAGCCAGCACCTAAAGAGAGAATAAACTGAATTTTTCAGCCATCAAACTCAAGAGAAACAATCAAAGAACACATAGAATCAACTACCAACCTTAACTCCAAGCTTTCCTGATCCAAAGTAGTTGATTCTTCCTTGTTTCCACCTCAAGCTCTCTCTTTTTCCCTCTCTTCTTGCCTTGGCCGAACCACTAATCAGATTTAGCGGGAGGAAGAGCTCATTAAGTGCACAAAATATCCCACCCCACCAACATTTAATGCTATGCCATGTGTCAAATGCTTACTTAGTCTTAATCCTCTCTTAATTAACTTAATGCCAAATGAAATTAATTTCAAAAGTCAAGATCCTCTCTATTGGTGGCTTGACACTTGGAAACTTTAAATCCCCTCCATTGGTGGCTTGACACATGGCCAAATGTGAACCATTTGAATTGCAAGACTCTAGTCTTGTTTTATCGGTGCACTTTGACTTCGAGATTAACTTCTTTTCTATAATTACAGTGCTCTAGCATCTGTAATTATTTTCTGTTAGATCCATAAATTATTCTCCTCATTTTTATCTTTCAAACTTGCCTTCTTTGTCTCCAATTTAATTTTTCAATAATTAAATAAAAAAAAAAACTATTTTCCTTCTCTTTAGTATTTTTCCACTTTTCACAGGGATTGGGAAAAATCTTGGATACTTGAGGGTCTTATTTTGATTCCATAATCTCTTATAATTTCTTGGGATATAATAAGAATTTTTCTGGGATTTTATTCTCCTTAAAAATATTTATTTGGAATTTTCCAAATAAAGGACCTTAACTAGCTTAAATCGCCCTTAAATTCCTTTGAAATTTCTCTAAGGGCAATTTGTCACATCCAGTAATATGAAAATTAGGAATAAGGATATTCCTGAGTATTCAAGGGTCAAAGAAAGACAAGGAGAAATAGGAGAATTTTGGTGGAAAATAATTATTATAATTTTCCAAGCCAAATTATGAAAAGTTTGATTAATTAAGGAAAATTGGTCAAGAATAATTATGGAAAAAATATTTCCAAGTCTTAGAAAATTAAGGAAAAATAAGGACAAGGTTCCTTAAGAATTATATGGGATTATAAAATTGGTTTTATGACCAAATTGCCCCTAGAGAAATTACAAAGGAATTTAAGGGCAATTTAAGCTAATTTAAGGTTTTTATTTGGAAAATTCCAAATAAATATATTTAAGGGGGATTAAATTCCAAGAAAATTCCTAGGATATCCCAAGGAATTATAAGATATTATGAAATTAAAAGAAGGCCCTCTAGTATCCAAGATTCTTCCTGATTCCTCTGAAAAGTGGAAAAAAACCACTAAAGAGAAGGAAATTAGTTTTCTATTTTATTTAATTATTGGAAAATTTAATTTCAGACGAAGAGGGAAATTTGGGAAGATAAAAATGAGGAGAATAATTTATAGATTAGATAGAAAATAATTACAGGGGCCAGAGCACTGTAATTATAGAAAAGAAGTTAAACCCAGAGTAAAAGTGTACCGATAGAGCAAGACTAGAGTCTTGCAATTCAAATGGCTCACACTTAGCCATGTGTCAAGCCTTTAATGGATGATAATTAAATCTTTCCAAGTGTCAAGCTACCATTGGAGAGGATCTTGACTTTGGAATGTAATTATATTATGAATTAAGTTAATTAAGAGAGAGTTTCAAGAAGGCTTAGGCATTTGACACTTGGACTTTCATTAAATGCGGTAGATGAGATATTTTGAGAGCATTAATGAGCTCATCTCTCTCCCCTAAATCAGATGGGAATTTCGTCCAAGGCAAAGAGGAGAGGAAAAGAGAGGGTTTTGGAAGGAGAACCAAGGAAAGCTATCAACGTTGGTCATCAATCAAGGATTTAAGGTGAGATCTTGGTTCTAGATGTGTTCTTGTCTTGTTTTTCCTTCTCTTTTAAGGTTGAAAAATCTGTCTTCTCTCCCTTTTGATGGCTGGTCGAAATGGTTGATGAGTGGGAAGGGAGTTTGGTTGTTAGATTTTGTTAGAACACCTCAAAGTATGGTAGATCCAAGTGGTTTAAGTGTTGTTTTGAGAAGTTTTTCATGGTTATTTCTTTGAGTATTATTTTTGGCGAAAGAAAGATATGAACCCTAGGAGATGTTTTTCAGAGTTTTGAGACTTCTAATGTGTTCAAAATGAAAAATAGTGTAGGCTAAACCGAAAGAACAAAGGTTAGAAGCCATAGTATCAAAGTTGCAATTTTTGGGTTTCAAACCCTAAGGGTTCGGTCAAACTGAAAATGAAGGAAGGAGATTTATTTTGTTAAATCCAAGTAGATATTTGGAATCTACATGAAAAATCATGTAGGGTTGAGTCAAGAAGTGATTTTTAGGGTTTATGGAAACCAACTCTAAAATCCAAGAATAAAGATGAAAGCTTTAAGGGGTTTAGAAATTATTTGAGTTATGTTTGATTTTTATGAGGAATGGATTGGTGACTCTTGCTGCCATTTTTATGTGGATTACCATGTTAGGGTTTGGCACTTGTGGAAGCAAGAAGGAACAACAAGAAAACAAAAAAGCATTGGATTAAGGTAGTAGGATCTATTAGCCATTAATGTTATCTTTGCATTGTTATTTATGGCATGTATGCTTGCTATTATATGTTGAACTATGATGTTGTGATATGGTTGCTCCTTGCATTTTTTGCCATGGCCTTGCATGTTGAGGTTGCCTATTTATCAAAAGATTAGTTCTCCTATGATAGCTAATGTTGAGATGCTTTATAATGATGCATGTTAATGTTTGGTTGATTGATCTTGCTACTGGGATTTCTCAAAATTCCATCCCCCAAAAATAATCTAACATTTTAGGGCCTGAAACTACTATGAGCTAGCTGCAGATTGGAGGCTAAAGAATGGTGTTTTACCACAAAATTTTGTGAACTTATTTGGTTATGTACATATTACACCAACAGTGCTGGATGCACACTGACCCTGTCTGATTCACGCAAATTTTTGATTATGCTCCTGAACGCTTTAAATCATAAAATTTGGTATGATGAAAGATAACGTCCTGAGCTTCAAATTGATAGGTAATATGTTAAAAATGGCCAAGTATACGATTTATAATGATTTTTTAAAGTTAAAAGTCAGAATCTGGGAAAAAAGGTTTTTGGCAAATGGACAGTGTTGCATTTCACAAAAACCTGACACTTTTTCCTAATAAATTGGATCATGATATTATTTTTCCTTGAAAGAGGGCTTAGAGATCTTTAAATATAATTTTGAACCGCCCCAATTGGAGTTTTGTGGAATAAGTTATGAATTTTTGAAGTTGGGCCAGAGAAACTGGATTTTTACCCGATGAACCGTAAAATCCGAAAATCAGCGTTTTTCCATGTATTTTTAAGCCTAAGACCATCCAATGTGGCCTAAAATGATTTTAATTAAATCCTACATGGATCTAATAGTAAGGTGTGACACAATTTGGTCATAATACCAATTTTATAATCTCATATAATTCTCAAGGAACATTGTTTGTATTTTTTCTTAATTTTCTAAGGCTTGAAATATTTTTCCATAATTATTCTTGACCAATTTTCTTTAATTAGTCAAAATTTTCATAAATGGCTTGGAAAACTATAATAATTATTTTCCACCAAAAATCTTCTATTTCTCCTTGTTATTTTTTACCCTTAATTATTTAGAAATATTTCTTATTCCTAATTACCATAGTACTAGATGTGACACCTTTTGGATTTAATTCATTCTTTTTTAAGTGTTTTTAATGACTCTTACTGATTTTCATTTACCTTGGATTGTGAAGAGCTAGATACTATGAGAAGTTATTTTGATGTTATAGGTAAATGAATGGATCTGGAGAACTGAGGAAGGAGTCAAGGACCTTTAAAAGCATCATAGGAAGCCTAAAGTGAAGAAGGATGAAGAAATCCAAGCCAAGAGAAGAACCTAAACTAATCACCTTCACTAGACACCATTACCGCAGCACAAATATGGCTTTGTCGCGGTGAAGCCTTCAACTCTCGGTAGCACCTCTTGGTATCACTTCGCCATGGTGAAGTATTTAGCTGGCCATGATGAAACATCTCAGACAACAAAAGGCAGAGTTTCATTTAGCTGACATTGTGGGCTTCCAAATTAGGTTAAATGCACAAACTTTGATACAATCAACAACAGTCAGACTCTACCTAGATTTGGCCTCCATCAATTCCTCTCAACTCTCTACCATTTTCATTCAAAAATATATTCAATTTTACCTCATTCCAACATCAATCTCTCAATTCTAACCTTAGGCAAGTCACATATTACATGCTTATCGCTTGTTTTATTATTTGGTTTTTTATTCATTTGAGTTTCAAAATTGGATTTCTGTTTTCATTTCATATCATAGTTCAAACATTAAAAATCTATTGGGTTTTACTAAAATTTTGAAAATAGGAAAAAGTTTCCCATATAAAACCAATTATTCTTTACTATTCCATCTCTACATCACCTTTCCATATCCATTTCATCATCCATGGCTGTCAAGAGTACAGAAATTGATTGGAGCAAGATTGAAGCTATAAGTGGCTGAAGTTGGTGATCTTGGTGGTTTCTATTTCAATCTTTGTGGTTATATGTATTTGAACTTCTAGATTTAGGGTTGAATGCTATATTACCACTTTGGATGACTGATCAGTCTTCCCTTATGATTGATTTATTTGTATTTGAATTGAATGATACAATGTGTTTTTGGTATATATGACTTTATCTCTTACCACTGGGTTTTAATTGATTGCAATGATTATTGTTAGGTGATTGATTGCCATTAACTCTTGTATGCTGATCAGTAACTAGGAGAAGGATTGAATCATCTTCTTCATTTACACACTAAGTGGTTTTCACAATAGTGTTTTGAAAAAGTGTTGATTCATTTTGATCAAAGTGGTTTTCACTAATTCAAGCATTGGACCTAAATGATCATTTAGGGTTTCAATTCAAACTTAGTGGTTTTAAACTCCTAATTATTTTGAAAGAGTAAGGATAGCTCAATCCCCATTGCCAAAGTCATTTTTATTGAATCCCTTTAATCCAAATCATCCTTTTGCATTGCCTTTATAACAAAAACCCCAAAAATAAGTATTTTCTCTGCATTGATCTTTTATTTCTCAATCTGATTTTAAATAACCAAATCCCACTTTTACAAGCTTCCTTAAACACTTAGCCATTAGATTTTGTCACACCTCTTTTATTATCATATTATACGTCAATTGGACCCATATAATCCATTTCCCATGGCTCAAGAATGAAAATTTTCAAGTTTGAAATTTTCCATTTCCATACTGTCCGTACACTGTTCACATTTTTCTAGGCCAAATTTGAAAATTCATAACTAAATATAGAAAAATTAAAATGAAGTGGTTCTAATTTCTACTTAAAGCTTGTCATGTCCTTTATCAAGGAAAAATACTGATTAGACATATCCATCTGAAACAGAGCTAGACAATTCGACAAGTTGTATTGTTCATTTGGTTAATTTCTGAATTTTCAGTATTTTAGCCCAACTTTGGGAGGGCATAACTCTTAGCACAAAAATCCAATTTAGTGATCTACCACTTGTTTTAAAGCTAAAAATGAGCTCTATAAGACTGCCAAATGTCATCCAAATTCATCCATTTTCTTATTATTTTATGTGCCATAAAATTGGGACTATTTAGGGAAATTTTATCCCCTAATTCCATTTTTCTTGAATTTTGATTCCTTTTCCTTGCATTACTTCATACTAGCAATCCATCATCCATAATTCTAGCATCCAAGCACATTACACAAATATAGACATAACATAATATCATTCATAATCCATTACAGCATCATCACATAGTTTGTCAAAATATTACATAACATCATATAACATTAAATAATCCATAATGTTCCTTCATCCCAATATCAATTCCTTGCCCTTATCCATGGATGAGCCACTCCCTATTTAGTACATAAATTGACATAGGAGGAATGAGATTTCACAGAAATCTCAGTAGCAAATGAACTATAATTATCATGTAAATGAATCAAGATACAATGTGACATGTTACAAAACTTCAAGACATCCTCAAGCCATATAAAATCATATTTAACATCATGCTAGGAGAGGAACATCAACACTTCCACATTGACTTAATTCTATGCATTTGGCCAAAGCACAAACCAAGGTCATCCAACCAACAATAACCATAACACAAGTTCCTCAATCCAAGCAAACAACATAATCACATTAACAAGCAAGATAAACAATCTAATTATAACTCAATGTTACCTTTTAACACTTGACAATTTTGGCCTCCTCAAGGAGTTATAATTCTTCTTGATTCCTCCTCACAAAACCTATTGATTCAAGCATGAATACAAGCTACATTAACAACTACACAACTTAAACATAACACTTTAACTTCAACCTACACAATTTCCCACTTTTTCTTTGATTTTTAACAATATTGTTCCTCCTTTGGAAACAATGACCTCTTGGCTCAATCCTACACAATTTTTCATGAGGAATTCAAATACCTAATCAATTTTACAAAAATCAAACTCATTCCCTATCAAGCTAATTTGGCCGAATAGGGTTATATGACTTTTCAAAAATTCTATTTTTGATTCCAATGATTTTTCACACTTCCCTTTAGTATATCCCAACACAAAAACACATTTTAAACCCATTGGAATCATCAAATTGATACAAAACAAACTGTTGTACCATAAACACCCCCTTGGTCGAAATGAATAATATAGGACCTTGGGTTGACTTTCTTTCAAAAACCACTCCATACATCACTTAAACAAGCTTATTCCAAGCTGCCACTTAAGGGGTACTTGGCAGCCATCAAGTGCAAGAACCCTTAAGATCTATCCATGTGGCTTTTTACTAGAATTTTCCAAGCTTTATCCATAAATTTTGGATTTTATTTTAATTAAAATGATAGGGTCTATGTAACATCCAAACTTTTAGGCCTAGAAGTACCAGAAATTGCCTGAATTGGATAGGCTACTAAATTTTTTTGAGCAGAAGTTCCAAAGATGAAAAGGAAGTCAAAGCAGTTTCAGGGACTAAATTGCAAAGTGAAAGTTTTCAGGGGCTTAAGTATAATCAAGTTAGAGGCTCCAGTAAAGTCTCGAAGGCCCAGAGAGAGAAAAGAGGCTAGATACAGGCCAAAGGTTAAGTTAGAAACCTCAAAAAGAGGATTATATGAAGCTAAGTCCAAGCAGGGACTAAACTGTAAATTCAGAAAGTTATGACCAACAGGGGTAAAAATGGAAGAGTATACAAAGAATTCCAAGAAAATCTCAAAAAATGGAAAATAATATTCTAAGGCTCTTCTGTGAAGAGAAAAGATGAAAATACCCCTGAGACCGCTTAAATGGAATTTATGAGGTTAAGGCCGATAAAAGTACATGATTTGAGGTAATTATTTAAAATAGCAAGAGACCTCAAAAATGTATACAAAAATGAGGTTAAATGGCTGAAAGGTTGGACTAATTTATAAAATTAGTCTCGCACCAAAAGGCTAGTGGAATGGCTCTAATAAATTAAAAAGCCGGTTATGCCGACAAAAGGGTATTTTGGTAAATGAATTTTATGCAAGACTTAAAGAAAGTGTTATGGCCTAAGAAAATTCATAGATATTCTCTAGAATTAAAGGGAATTTATGGAGTAGATAGAAGAATTTTCTGAGCTCCGGAAGGCCATAAAGAAAGCCGGAAAACATGGGCCAAGTAAATTCGGAGGAAACTTATGAAACAAGTTTGATCCAACGGCTAGGATCTAATCTCCCTTCTCCTCCACCACATTCTTGACACTTGGCACCTTCTAGAAGAATGAGGTAAGCATGATGCAAGAAAGTGATGCAATGATGATGCAAAAGTCCACTTGAACTTCCTAGATTGCCCTTACTCCTTCTTCTAGCTACCAAGGGCATTTTTGGTCCATTCAAGCCAAATTTTTTGCTATAAATAGACCCTCCCTCCTTCGTATTTTCAGCCAAGCTGAAGAACACTAGGGGAAACTCTTGCAATTTTGATTCTTGAAGCTTAAATCAAGAGGAAGACACCTACTTTGATCAACTAAGTTTAGATCTAAGGTTAGTAAGTTGTTTCCTCTTGTTTCTTGCTTTGAATCTTTGGTTTTTACAGTTGAAAAGTTTGGTTTCCCTTAGGGCAAGGTGCTGGCCAAAATTAATAAGAGTTAAAGGAGGATGATTTTGATGTTAAACTTGGTTAGAACACATTGATTAGAGGTTGTTTAAAGTGGATCTATGTGGAAATCGGAAGAATTATGTGATGATTTGATGCCTGTTTCAATAAGTTACTTTTTGTATCTGATTCTGAAATTTGGTATGCTTAAAGTACACTCTGTAAGCTTTAAATCCATGGGTATAAGACTTCATTTGGATATGGTACGATTTATGGTGATTTTTCAAAGTTAGAGTTTGAAATCTGGAAACAGTGTTGAACTTTTGGAAGAGTGTCAAGTTCTGTACAATTCCGGTACTGTTAAGTGTAGAATTGGTTCCTAAAACTATTTTTCCTTTAAATTTAACTTAAGAAGCTTTCAGTGAGACTTGGAACCATTGAATTTTTATTTTTCTAGAATTAATTATGAATTTTCAAAGTTGAGCAAAAATTTTGGGTTTCTGCGTGAATAGTACCTGCGAACCAAAATTTCCAATTTGATATTCTTGAATCTAAAGCCATCTAAAGTGGTCCTAATTGAGAAGAAATAGATTTTAAGGATGGAAAATGATGAGATTTATGTGAGAAAAGCTAGAAAGGAAACCCTAAAAGCAAGAGAAAGGGGTTGAGGTTCAAGAGAGCTAGTCTTGAACTTTATGTAATCTAGAGGTCCTAATGGATTGTATGATCAATGTGACTATGTTTAGGACTTTTGGAACATCCAAGAGGATGTTTGGTGATGTTGACCAAATGCCCACATGGTTAGAAAGTCAAGGGAGTCAAAGAAAAAGTAAGAGGAAAGCTTAAGGTGCAAGGTAGTGAACTTACCTATTGTCATTGCTTGATGTTGTATGCTTGTGTGTTGCCGTGTACATGTTATTGAATGTTATTGTGACATGTTTTAGCCGCTGTAATTGGTATTCATGATGAGTAGATTATGTCGCCATGGCCATGCATCAAGAAGTTAGCTTTGAGCATACTAATATGTCACTAATTAACAAGAGAATAAACAAGTTATGTGTAGTGTATTAGCATCCATCTAGCATGATTAATATGGTATTGTTTGCTACTGAGATTCCCCAAATCTCACCCCTCCCTAATCAACCATTTAGATCAATCATCAATGGGCATTATTGGCATGAGAAGCAAGGAGAAGAAAGCGGACAAGTATTGACGTTAATGATTAAGATTATGTTCAATGTATAATTCTCCTATGTTGTAAATTTATGTTATGAATGCCATCAATTCAATGTGTGTGTTTATAATGTTTATGGCATGAATAAAAGTGCATGAGTATGAATAGGAAAGAGTAAGCCCATGTTGTGCATGTCAAAGAAATTAAAAGAATTAATGCAAAAGTTAGTTAAGGGACAAAACGTAGGTCCTACAGCAGTTAGTTTTGGGCTTCAATTTGACCTATCAAACGAATGAGTTAAATCACGAGTATTGGTAGACTCATAGTACATATCCTAAGCTTTAAAATGAGAGGTAAATCACCTCTTTTGGATGTGTACACAAGGAGATATGAATCTCCAAAGTTTAGGCACAGAATCTAGAAAGTCCAGATTTTACCAAATAAACAGTAATTGTTATCCAATAAACTGTATGAATTGGGCAAGAATAAGTACCATTGGATATCTTTTTCCCTTAAAGAGCATTGAAAGAGCTTTTCATATAATTTTAGAACACCTCCATATGATTTTTGTAGAATTAGTTATGATTTTTCAAAGTTGAACCTGTAATCTGAAATTTACACAGTGAACAGTAATTTCGGAAAAGTAACGTCCTAAAGGAGATTTTGAGCTCAAGACCATCTAATGTGATCAAAAAAGATTCTTAATGGATTCTAAGATATTATATAAGTAAGGTGTGACAGTCTAGAAGTTGCATGAAATTAGACCTTAACTAGGCTCAATGTGGGTCCCACAAATAGTTTAAGATGGCCTAAAAAGATGGCCCACAAACCAAATCAAAATCCCAAACCATTCTGACGCTTTATCGGTTACTATTCACTAGTAACATTTCATAATTTTTTCTAGACCTCCAAAAATCCATTTCTATCCATAATAATTTACCTTTTGATATAAGAACATGGTCTAGAAATTTTCAGAATTTTTTCCACCTCTAGGTATTTATTTTGAATTTTCTCCAATTAGGCCTCTATCGATGTCACTGCAAAAAAATAAATTTCCTAAAATTAATTCCTAAGCTTCCAAGGCCTAAAATAAATTTTATAAATTCAAATAAATATTTAGATGATTTTTCTATATTTTTTTGGGATTATTAAGGCCTCTAACTAATTAAAATATTATTTTTCTCCAATTTTCTAATATTTTCCTGAAAAATCTCCATTAACAGAAATTTCATAATAATTTATTTTTGTGATAAATCTATCTTTCAGGCCTCAACCGAGTTTCTAAAATCTCTAATTTGTATCTTTCCCATTTTTCAGGAATTTCCTAGAATTTTCTCAAATTTTCCTGTTTTGCCCTTCTTAGACTAATAATTATGAAAATACCAACCCAAACCTTATTGAGATTTCACATCAAGAGTTGTTTCATCTCCCGTCTAGTTTCTACATTGGCCCTAATCCCAATTTTTAACTTCCTATGTCCAGGTGAAATTTCTCAGGATGTGACAGATTTTAATTAAGGCTCCACAAGTGAAAAAGCCTGAGGTTGTACCGCTATGGTACAATCCTCGGTTAATTTGTGATCTTGACTCCCAAGATGTTGGAAACCAGTCAAATCACTAAGTACTCATCAAAAGGCTTTGTGTCTCCTTACCTCAGGTAAGGCTTCCTTTATATCCCTTGCCGATCACAAAAAGTATTTCTGGAAAACTGTTCCTTGAATACTTCCCACGTAATCAGGGTATTATTAGCTTGCAAAACTAGCTCGGTGTTCTCCCACCACCAATCAGCTTCTTTTTCCAACCCATACATGGCTATTTAGGCCTTTGTCCCTGACAGACAATTCATAACCTTGAATATCTTTTCTTACTAGGTAATCCAATTCTCAACTACTTGCATATCAAAAGTCCACTCAAAAGCAAGCGAGTTGTATTTATAAAAGTGACTAATCTAGTATTAGATATATTGCTCTACTGCTACTCTTGCCTGATCAACTAGCAGACCTGAAGGTTGAACTTGTAGTTAAGGCACTCTAACTACTCCCTGCTCAGGTTGTCACAGGTTTACTACTGTTGCTGTCACTGCTACCGCAATCGTAGAATCTCACTTTCGTTCCTACCGAGCTTGATTAGGTCAAATCTCTTCTATTATCTTCTACTGTTCCTCCAAATGATTCATTGTTACTTCTTTTACATATGGGGACTATGAGGTTCTTCTGGCTGTTCCCCTACTATGACTCTCCTTCTGGTCTCAAATATTAGTTACCATTTAAACTACAAAAGGAACAGAGTCATTATGTGTATAAACTCATATTTCATTCCTACTAGCTTATATAAACTCATATTTTATTCCTATTAACTTATTGATTGAACCCAATTGTTCTATGTTATTTCATATCATTTTAAGGGTATTTATCATAGATTTTGGCTCCTTTTGATGATAATTGTGCTTAATTTTGATTAAGAGTCCTTACTTTGAGTTAGTGTCTTTTTGAGGGTAAAATTGTCATAATTGGTTATTAATTGTATTCAATTGATTTCTAGGACAATTGATGCTTCAAATTGTTTCTTTTTATTGCAGGACACTTGAGAATTAGAGCCAAGATTGAAGACCAAAGCATTACACAACATGAGAGTTTCCAAGAAAATGTTGTGATGTGGCAAAAAGTCTGAAAATGTGCATCAGTGACTATTCTGGAATAGTTCACCGGGGCAAACTTTTGAGTTCGCCGCGGCAAACTCTCAACATTTCACTAAAATTCTTTTCTGGAATAGTTCGTTACGGCCAACTTTTGAGTTCGCCGCGGCAAACTCTCTCGTATCAATAACGTCAGATTCGGATCCAGAACGCAAAAATAGACCCTTTACTCATATGATTCGACCCAGATGGACCCCTAAAACTCTTAGAAACCCTATTTTGACCAATCACTCCATTCTATCATCAAGAACACCTTTATTCTCTCATCCTCTTGCCTCTCCACCTCCATCTTCTTCCCCATCCATTTCCTTCACCTTTTCTTCATTCCATCTCATTTACTTCCACTCCCAGCTGCCATGGTTGACGAATTCACTTCGGTTGGAGCTTTTCTTGAAGCTATGAAGGGCTAGGGTTTATCAACTCTTGAAGAATAGTGGTGTGGCATGAGTTTCCAAACTTTAAAGGGGAGTTTAGTTTCAGTTTTCAATTTTTAGCTATAATTTATGGCTTTCTAGGTCTAGGAGTTATAAATTGTTAGTTAAAAACTTGGGATTGTTACTGTAATCATTGGTTAATGATTTACATTTGTAGTTTGGATTGGTTAATGTTGAATTCTGTGCTTCAATATATGTAGTTACATATATGTTTCCTTGTAACTCTCTTGATTCTCTCTTATCTTACATGGTCATGTTTTGATATTGAGTTGATTTTGGGTTGCAATGAACCAATTGCATGATTATTCTCAAATTACACATTAGGAGAGCTTAACAATGTTTTCATTAATGAAGTTCATTGATTTAAACATTGGACTCAATGAGTTATTGAGGTTGTTATTAAGAAAACGTAATGGATTTATGAAACTCCCAATATCTTGAGTGAACTATGATTGCCATCAAAACCATTCTTAGGAGATTTCCTATCATTCATTTCCATTCCATCATCATTATCAAAAAATACCAAAAATATAGTAGCTTAGGTTTGTTTTCATTGCATTTAGTTTAGTCACCATTCATTTAAATCTTAAAAACCAAACCCCTTTTCATTACATTGCATGGCATTTAGTCTAGCTTAGGTAATTAATAAAGGCTCCCAAAAGTAAAACGACCCGAGTTTGCACTATATTGCTTAACTTGGATATATTTTTGATTGAGAACCCCAAGGCAAATGACAAAGGTCCTCATCACTTATTTCTTGATTATTCATTCCTACGGTCATACACTGGTCATCATAAGCTGACCATATTACACAGTAGGCATAAATCATTCCAACACCTCTACTGTGTGGTATTCCAATTAAGCATGTAACATCAAGCACTTGAGACTTATGATGTTACTTTTCTTCCCTATTAGGGTATAGACCCATACTGGTGCTTGGCTTACTATACTCTTAGCCATTACTCTCCAAGGGAGTCTTTTGACTTTAACTCATACTTTGGTCAAGTTTTCTCAGCTTAATCATTCCTCTCATGAGGGGGAGTCTCTTTGTAGTGGCTACCTATTTGTCAGGTTACTCTCTGTCATTCATGACATCTCCTCTGTGCCTATTTTCTCTGGAGAAATCACCTTAAACTTTTAATCCTAATTGGGCCAATTCTAGTAATCTCTTACTTTCTTCGATAAAGTTTTTCTCATGCCAAGCTTTGTTTGAACCAGTGCTTCGTGTAAACCATTACCAAAACCTTTGTTGAAACCTTTGCTTTGTTTAAACATTTACCAGAAGCTTTGCTATGATACCAAAATCAAACATCCTTCTATTTACCCTTTTAGTATGGATCTGGAAGTGTCTTGGTTGAAGCAGATCATGAAATAAGCCTATAGATTGAAATTTTGAAATTTGATTCTCAGGTTGCTATTCACTGGTAAATTTTAGATTTTTAATCTAAATTTGAAAATTCATAACTAATTATAGAAAACTTGTATTGAGGTGATCTAAGTCTCCAATTAAAGCTCTTTCAATCCTCTACAGATAAAAAAAATATAAATATGGATTTAACCCTTCCCAATTCATAGAGTTAATTCATGAAAGTTTACTATTCATTTTGTAAAAATGTTACTTTTTAGTTTCTCTACTCTAACTTTGAGCAGTCATAACTTTTAGCATGCATATCCATTTTAAGTGATCTACCACCTGTTTTAAAGCTTAAGATATGTACTTTAAGCATGAAAAATGTCATAGGCAGATGCTGTTAGATTTAAAGGTTTTAATGATAACAAAATAAATTCTTCTGTTTCTCTGTGAAATTGTTAGGTTAATTGATCAAGTGTTTGATCACTGCTTAATTGATCCTTTGTCAGATAACTATTAGCTCTTGTTGAATCCATTACTGTTAAGTTTGATTGATAATATGTTAGATAATTCAAACTCATGTGTTGATCGATCATGTCATTTATCATTGATAAAACTGGTTGAGTATAAGATGTTACAGCAAATTATCGATCATCTAATCAATAGTTTATTAATCGATAAATTGTTAAGAAAATTCATAAACTACCACGAGTATAACATAATGTTTATTGATTAGATGATCGATCAACAGACAATCGATGATGACTCAGATAAACGGTAAAGTTTCCTTTTCTTATTTACTGTGTTGAATAGTTCTTGCATCACCCATCACCTTATTGATCATCTGTTTATCAATAACTTGTTTGAACATTGTGTGTTAAAACATTCCTAATTAATCGATAATGTGTTCCATCAAAGTATTCTATGTTAGTTTACAAAATAAGTTTTTTCACATTCCATGATCGAACAATTCATTAATCATCCTTTTGTCGATAAAATGATCGATCATCATGGTCTCTATATCATCTTTTCATATCACATGATCAATCAAAGCTTTACTCTGACATTTTCTAAAAACATCCTTTCACAGTCATTTATCAATCACTTAATCGATTAATTATTAATCAATCAATTAATCAATCATCAACCTATCTTTGTGTATCACTGTCAAAGTATTCTTTGAACCACTTTTCGATCACTTGTTTGATCAATCACTTTTTGAATAAGTGTTTGATCATCATAGTCTAAAAATGGTAGTCACTTCTGCTTAGCTTAATTGATAATATGGTCGATCAAATGTTTTTTGATCATCTATTCAATCAATGCATCATTTCATCTCTCAAATAGCTCTTTACAATGATCTGTCACAGAACATATTTTTATTTTATCTTTAAGCTTTTCTCAAACTTCTTTAATCATATAATTCTCTTTTATAAAGATACGAAGGCATATAAATTTGAGGAAATAGACTTTAAACAGAACTTAGAAATATTTCCATTTATAAAATCACTTTAGTTATATTTCATTGTTTATTGATCACTTGTTTTATCATTCTTGTTAGATTAAAGGTTTTGATGATAACAATTTAAGTTTTTCTACTTCTCTATGAATTTATTAAGTTGATCGATCAAAGTTTTTCTACTTCTCTGTGAATTTATTAAGTTGATCGATCAAGTAATCAATCAATAGTAGATCGATCAATTGTCAGATAACTGCTACCTCTGTTAGGTAAAAAGTTACAGTAAATTATCAATCAATTGATCGATAATCTACTGTTTGATTAACTATCAAGAAAATGCCATAAAACCTCTACGAGTATAACACAACTTTTATCGATCACCTGATTGATCAAGTCTTAATCGATGTGGACTCAGATAACTAGTAAAGTATCCTTACTTATTTACTATATTGAACAATTCACTTATTATCAACCAATTTATCGATCATTGTTTTATCAATTTGAACATTATGTGTTAAAACATTTTTTGGTTGATAAAAAAGGTGTTCTGTGTTATTTTGCAAAATCAAGATTTTTGCTGTCTATGATCAACCAGTTGATCGATCATCCTTTTATTGATAACATGATTAATCATCCTATCTCTACATCCTCTTTTCATATCACATGGTCGATCAAGGTCTTACTCTGAGATTTTTAAAAAATATCTTTTAACAAGTCATTTATTGATAACTTAATCGATCAATCTTTATTCAATCATTTAATTGATCATCAGCTCTTCTTTGTATATCACTATGACAGATTTCTTTAAACCTCTTTTTGATCACTTATTCGATCAAGCATTTATCGAAGAAGTGTTTGATCATCATATCGTGAAAATGGATTTCACTCGTGCTTAGCTTAATCGATGAAATGATCGATCAATCAGTTTTCGATCATCTGTTTGATCAATCTCATTTCTTCTCTGAAATAGTTCTTCACGTGGTTTTTCATAAAGCCTATCTTCATTTTATCTTCAAGCTTTTCTCAGCCTTCCTCTATCATATAATTCTCTTTGAAAAGGATACAAAGGTTGTAAATTTGTAAAAACTAAGCTTTACACGGTACTTTAAATTTACTTTACTGACAAAGATCATTATATTTATATTTTATCATTTGTCAATCATTTGCTTGATCATCATATGATCCATAATCTATTCAAAAAAATGCATATATCTGCTATATCTTTTCTTCTTGTAATTAATTGATAAGTCTCATATTTTGTATATGTTTCCCAGTCCAAACTTATGCTTTTATGGTCTTTAATTGTGTAATTTGTGTTAAGATAGAGGTTATTATGCATAAGGTGTATAAGGGTCAATTATGTGCTTTAATTGATGGTGGTTCTTTAATTGATTTGACTTCTTAAGGTGCTTGGGATTTGTTAAAGAAGATGGTTGCAGATAATCAACAATTTGGAGTTAGAGATACTGCTCAAGTACATGGAGTAGGGGCTTGGCAAACTGACAAAATTCTTAATAAGTTGGCCATTCTAAGTGATCAAATGGTTTGTATGCAAAAGGCCATGCAAACTCAATACAGCCACCAAGTTAAAGCGTTACACTCCACGCCCATGACTCAAGCTTTTGTTCCTACCACTTGTGATGTGTGTGCTAGTCCTATGCACACTACTCTTAATTGTCCCTCCATGATTGAGACAAGAGATGTAGCTACCATGAACTTCCAAAGACCCAATCAATTCTCTCAAAACACTTACAATAATGGTTGGAGAGGAGACTTCACACCTGAGTAGAGTGGCAATGATAATAGAGGATTTCAAGGTGGTCAAGGCAAGAAAAATATATATAGAGGTCCTAGAAATTCTCAAGGACAGTTTGAGAATACCTCTATGGGAAATTATATAGGACCATCTACAACAAGAGAGATCCCAATTCAAGAACCAAATAGAGAGGACACTTTATTGAAGATGATGAGCAAACTATGTGATAAAGTGGAGCAACTTAAGGTCAAAAACAACAATCTCCAAGCCTATGTTACTTAAATAGTAAGTTCTAAAAGTGAGGAAGATGCTAGGAAAGAAAATTTGCCATCCAACACTGTAATTAATCCCAAGAGCCTAAATGCTATAAGCTTGAGAAGTGGCAAGCTAGTTGGGAAGAAAGAAGAGGAAAGTGAAGATGAAGATGTAGGAGTTGATTTTGATAAAAGTTTACAACTCAAGGAGCCAACCCTTACAGCTATACCTTCATCTGAAAGTATGAAAGAGAAGAGCATCTTAAAGAAGAAGGCCACTACACTTGTGAATGATAAAGAGGATGTTGGAGCTGCTAAGGGAAGTTAACCTCACACTCAAGAAACCGCTTACAAAAAGAGTAATGAGGTAAATCTTCAAGAACTTTCATTTCCACATTCTTATCTTCAAGGCATGAAAAAAGCTAGTTCTAAAAAGAAAGATGATGACTTGTTTGAGTTGTTTAGCAAATTGGAAGTTAATGTACATTTACTTGAGTTGGCCTCTTAACCTAAATATGCTAAGATTTTGAGGGATATGTGTAAATATAAAAAGAAGCTTAAGCCTAATGAGATGGTCCAACTACCTTCTAATGTTAGTGCACTTTTTAAGCCCCAACTACTGGTTAAGTGTCAAGACCCGGGGAGTTTCACCATACCTTGTACTATAGGAAGGACCACTATTCCAAAAGCCTTACTAGACCTAGGACCTGCTATTAACATGATGCCCAAGTCAGTCTATGAGTCCCCAGGTATCACTACTCTTAAGCCTACTAGTGTTATGTTGCAATTAGTAGACCACGCTGTTAGATATCCACATGGGGTGCTCGAGGATGTGTTAGTAAAGGTTAAGGACTTGTTTTTTCTTGCATATTTCTATGTTTTAGATATGTCTAAGGAAAGCATGAATGAATGTGCATTAATTCCTGGTAGACCTTTCATGAGAACCGCTAATACTGAAATTAAAATGAAGAAAGGTTCTATCACTATGAGTGTAGGTGATCATTTTGTGCATTTCAACATGTATGAGAGCATGAAGCAACCTAATAAAGATTATTCTTTGCATGATGTGCACTTTGTTGATAAAATTGAGGATGATTTGCATGTTAACAATGATAGAGCTTTTCATAAGGTTGTTGAATCTTCTAATACACCCATGGTCCATCACCCCCATTCTACCCCTTCTTCTATTTCCCCCTCCTATGGTAGTGATGTGTTGTGTTCTAATGCTTGTTCATTGGATTACACTTCTTCCACTCCATGTATTATTTCATGTGACAATACTATGCTTGTTGAACCTCCCACTAACCCCAAAGTGCTAGAGAAAGGTTTGTTATGATTTTGCAGGGTATAGTGGAGCTGTGAGGTCTCAACCTAAGAAGCCATTGAATCTGATTAAAACATTGAGGGAGATAGGGCAACCTGTCAAGGTCTTGTGTGAGATTCATCATCCACCATCAAAAGAAGAGACATCATTAGACCCTACAGCTGAACAAGTGATGAGTCCACTTCTTCCATTACATGCTTTGACATTAGATCCTAAGACACTTGCCAAAGGAGCTCTCCAAGTCGATAAAGAGGAGTATGATGTTGGTGACTATGTCATGGCTTATGTTCCTAGTTACTCCACACCTCATGAAGACTTCAAAGACACTTGGATAGGACCTTTGGAGGTAGTCTCAAAGCTTTCAAATAGAAAATACAAAGTGAAGGATGGCTTTAGCAAGCATTTTCACTCCAGAGCTAACCGCCTCCGCTTCTACCACACTAGTTACAAGCCTCCATGATTAAGGTTGTATCTCTCCTTTTCTTTGTTCTTAGTTATCTACATTGAATTCAACGCTATGTATTGTTGAACAAGTGTAGGGGAGAGATATGCCAGTAGGAAAAAGGTAGTTTTTAAAGTTTGTATGACGTTTTATCTTTCCACCTTATTCTTTGTAGTTCCAATCATACTGTTGAGTCTTGTTTCTGGTTGCATTGAGGACAATGCAAGGTTTAAGTATGGGGGAGTGCTTAGTGCTTTGTTTGTTTTGTTTTGTGCTATGTTTATTTTGTTTGTGTTTAGTTTTCAAACTCTCTTTGTGCAAAAAGGACTTATTTTGGGGGTCAATTTTTCAAAATTTTATGCACTTTTGGATTGAATTGGCATGTCTTGTATCTCAATTGCATTTTAGTTGATTGTGATTCCCTATTTGTTGAAATGAATTGTGAATATCATATGCATTAAGTTCTAAGAGTGGTGCATAGACTAGGCTTGATGAGTGTGATAGGAACAAAAAGCCTAGTTAGAAGGATTTGAGCCTATCTTTTATTTCATTATGTGTGACTCATCCACTTAGTCTATTGTTCTCTAGAACTTGTCTTGGTTCTTGCTTGAAGCTGCGTTTGCATTGACATGATTGAGATGACATAGGCATTCATTTAAAAAGCTAGTTCCACCAAAAGCCAACCTTGAAAAGCTAATCCTTTGTTTAACCCTTTGAGCCTATCATTTTCATTTCTTTACCTTTTTTACATAGGAATGAACTTAATTGTGTTGTACCATATTTTTTCTTGAGTTAGATGACCTCTTACATCAATTGAAAGAAGAAAATGGCTATTTTGTGAGATTTAGTCGTGGCAAAGTAACCTTTTAACTGCGACGAAATTCCTTGAAAAGAGGAAAACAAAAAAAAAGAATGGAAAAGAAAAGAAAAGTAAGAAAAGAAAAATATATATAAAGAAAAAAAAGGAAAATAAAGAAAAGAAAAGAAAAGAGAATAGAAAAATATATATTATTGGAATAAGTGAGCTTCATGGAGTTGTCTTCTATACTCTTATGCATTCAATTGCATACAAGCATTTGGTTTATTTTGATTTCCATTCTCCTTATCTCCCTTCTATTACATCCATGCATTTAACCCTTCATTCATTTACCTTTCCAACATTACACCTAATAAAAGTCCTATAGATCTTTTGTGTCATTGCTACTAGTGGTGGAGAGCTTAGAACCATTACAAGCATACGGTAGAGCATAGTTAAGTGGATGTTGAGTGAAATTAATCCCGGAGAGTTTGAAGTGAAACATTTATACTTGGGAGGTTTCTTGAGCATTCATTTGGGTTTGTCTTTGCACCATTTGCCTAGTTCTTTTAGCATATGACATGAGCATGGATTTGATGTAAGTATGAAATTGTGATTGCCAAATGTGATTCTTGATGCTTGTATGGTACATTTAGTCCTACCTCTTATTTTGCATTGAGTATTTTGCCCAGGAGTGTAAAAGCTAAGTATGGGGGAGTTGACAAGTCTCATATCTTGTATATATTTCCCAGTCCAAACTTATGCTTTTGTGGTCTTTAATTGTGTAATTTAGGTTAAGATAGGGGTTATTATGCATAAGGGGTATAAGGGTCAATTATGTGCTTTTATATAGTAATCCCTGAGTTTCCTTTATTCATTGACTCCTAAGTATCCCACATACCCTAGAATAGATGACTATGAGCTTAAATTGATGTTACAGGTGATCAAAGGCTGAAGAAGATCAAAGGAAGCTGGTTCTGCCTACATTCGTTGTGACCAAATATGGTTTTTACCACGACTAATATTCGTCCTGAGGGAAACACTGTCACTTATTTGTACGGTATCATTTTTAAGTTAGTCGTGACTAACATATTAATTAGTCGCGATGAATATGTGAAATCTCAAGATTTAATTTTAGAACATGCGCCAGTTCGTCATTCAGCAATTTTTCCATTTTTCTGCTTCGTTCCCTCCGTCCAAAGCTCTCCCACTTCGCCTCTCTTCACTTCCCTACCATTCTCCATCATCAATCCACCATTTCTACCCCAATTCTTCCATTTCCACTGAATATTCTCCTCCATTTCCCTTCAGATCATTACTGCTGTGGCCATGGAAGTTGCAGAGCTTGGTAAAGTTGTGATTTCAGTCATAAGAGGCTAGATCTTCATTCCTTGGTGTTCAATAAAGCCAATCTGAGTTCCTAGAGCTGCAACTGGGAGTTTCTTCTACCTTAATCTTAGTTTCACTCTCTACATTCATAGATTGTAGTTTCTATGGTTTAGATATGTGATTTGCGATTGTAAAGAGGTGTAATTTGGTTGTTTTACATTGAGACTGAGATTTGGATTTTATTCTGCACTCTAATTGATTAGTTGAATTGATATTTTCTTCTGTTATATTGATTCTTTCTTCCCAAGTGTTTGAATCTCTTGATTGGCCGGTTAGGGTGCTAGTGAAACGTCCTACTTTTAACCCCTCAGAGCACACATTCGTAAGCGTTATGGTTCAAGCAAATCATATCACAAACCCGTGGATTTAAAATTTCAACATAACTACTCAGGTTACTATTCACTGTTAAATTTCCAGATTATAGGTCCAATTTCAAAAATTCATAACTAATTCCATAAAAATCGTATTGAGGTGTTCTAAAATTATGCAGAAAGCTATTTCGATACTCTTTAAGAGAAAAATATCTAATTGGACTTATCCTCACCCAATTTGTATAGTTTAATTAATAAATGTTACTGTTTATTTCGTAAAATCTAGAACTTCCAGATTCTGTGCTTTAAATTTAGAAAATTGCATCTCCTTGTGTACACATCCAATTGAGGTGATCTACCTCTTGTTTTAAAGCTTAGGATGTGTATTATGAGTCTGCCAAATCTTGTGACTTGACTCCTTTTGGTAGGTCAAACTCGAGCTACAAACTCACTGTTCTAGGACATATGTTTAATCCCTTAACATCTCTTTACTTTAATTCTTTTTATTTCTTTGGCATACATAACATGGGCTTACTCTTTCCCATTCATGCTCATACATTTCTATACATTCCATAAGTATTATAATTAAATACATGGCATCATATGCATCCATAACATAAATTACATAATAAGAGAATTACACAATGAATAATAATATCATTCATTGACATCAATAATTCTCCACTTTCTTCTCCTTGTGAAAGAGAGCCTTTCTGTCATTCGCCTTGGGGTTCTCAATCAAAAATAAATCCAAGCTATGCAGTATAGTGCAAACTCAGGTCGTTTCACTTTTGGGAGCCTTTATTAATTACCTAAGCTAGACTAAATGCCATGCAATGCAATGAAATGGGGTTTTGGGTTTTTAAGATTTAAATGAATTGATCCAAAACTGAATGCAATGAAAACAAACCTAAGATACTATATTTTTGGTGTTTTAAGATAATAATGATGTAATGGAAATGATTGATAGGAAATCTCTTGAAAATGGTTTTGATGGCAATCATAGTTCACTTAAATATTGGGAGTTTCACAAATCCATTAGGTTTTCTTAATAAGAACCTCATTAACTCAATGAGTCCAAAGCTTACATTAATGAACTCATTAATGTAAACTTTGTTTAGCTTCCCTAATGTGTAAATTGGAATGATCATGCAAATGGCTTAATGAAACACACAATCAACTTAATACCCAAACACAACTAGGCAAGATAAGAGAGAATCATGAGAGAGACATTAAGCATACATGCAACTACATATATTTAAGCTCAAAGTTCAACATCAATCAATCCAATATACAAAAGATAATCAGTAACCACTGATTACAGAATTAATCAAAGTATCTAACTAAGAGTTTACAATTCCTAGACCTAGGAAATCATAAATGCCTAGCTAAAAACTGAAGATTAAAACTAAAACTCCCCTTTGAAGCTTAGGAACTCATGCTACTCCACCATCTTCAAGAGTTGATAAACCCTAGCCCTCCATAGCTTCAAGAAAAGCTCCAACTGAAGTGAATCCGTCAGCCATGGTAGCTAGGAGTGGAAGGAAATGAGATGGAGTGAAGGAAAGATGAAGGAAATGGATGGGCAAGAGGATGGGAGAATAGAGGTGTTGGAGGAGATGGAATGGAGTGTCTAGTTGAAAATAGGGTTTCTAAGGGTTTTAGGGGTCCATCTGGGTTGGATCATATGATTAGAAGCTCCATTTTCGCATTCTGATCCGGATCTGGCGCTGCTGATACGAAGAGTTCACCGCGGCGAAGCATGCCCGAGAGGAGCTCCGCCTAATCTTGTGATTTCGCCGCGGCGAAGCTGTAAGTTGGCCGCGGCGAACTCTGCCCGAGAGACTACTGGGGAGATTTCAATTTGGCGCTGCGGCGAACTCTATTAGTGCTGATACTCTGATCTTGTGTTGTGTCATCCTTTGGTCTTTGATCTTGGCTCCAATTCTCAATTGTCCTATAATAAAAAGCAACAATTTGAAGCATCAATTGTCCTAGAAATCAACTGAATACAATTAATAACCAATTATGACAATTTTAACCTCAAAAAGACACTAACTCAAAGCAAGGACTCTTAATCTAAATTAAGCACAATTATCATCAAAAGGAGCCAAAATCTATGATAAATACCCTTAAAATGATATGAAATAACATAGAATAATTGGGCTAAATCACCTTGCTTCTCATGCCATTATTGCCCATCATTGATTGACCTATATGGTTGGTTAGGGAGGGGAGAGATTCAGGAGAATCTCAGTAGCAAACAATACCATATTAATCATACTAGATGGATGCTAATCACTACACGTAACTTGTTTATTCTCTTGTTAATTAGTGACATATTAGCATGCTCAAAGCTAACTTCTTGATGCATGGCCATGGAGACATAATCTACTCATCATGAATAGCAATTATAGTAGCTAAAACATGTCACAATAACATTCAATAACATGTACACGGCAACACACAAGCATACAACATCAAGCAATGACAATAGGTAAGTTCACTACCTTGCACCTCAAGCTTTCCTCTTACTTTTCCTTTGACTCCCTTCACTTTCCAACCATGTAGGCATTCGGTCAATATCACCAAACATCCTCTTGGATATTCCAAAGGTCCTAAATATAGTCACATAGATCATACAATCTATTAGGGCCACTAGATTACATAAAGTTCAAGACTACCTCAACCCTTTCTCTTAGTCTTAGGGTTTTCTTTCTAGCTTTCCTAACATAAATATCATCATTTCCCATCCTTATGATCCATTTCTTGTCAATCAGGACTACTTTAGATGGCCTTAGATTCAAGAATATCAAATCTGGAAATTTTGGTTCGCGGGTACTGTTCACGCAGAAAATCCAGAATTTTTGCTCAACTTTAAAAATTCATAATTAATTCTCGAAAAATACAAATTGAGTGGTTCCAAGTCTCACTGAAAGCTCTTTAAGTTAAATTTAAAATAAAAATAGTTTTAGAAACCAATTCTATGCTGAACAGTATCAGAATTGTACGGAACTCAAAACTCTTCCAAAAGTTCAACATTGTTTCTAGATTTCAAACGCTAACTTTGAAAAATCACCATAAATCGTACACATATCCAAATGAAGTGTTCTACCCATGGATTTAGAGCTCACAGAGTCTACTTTAAGCATACAAAATTTCAAAATCAGATATGAACAGTAACTAATTCAAAATAGGTATCAAATCAAATGCTATAGCCACCACATACCTTGATCTTGAAGTTTGAACTTAGGTGGACTTTCTCTCACTAGAAATAGCTCTTTCTCTCTCTAGATGCAAGAGTGGCAGAATTTTCCCTATAGATCCTTGCTTGGCCAAAATATGAAGGGGAGAGAGTGTCTATTTATAGCCAAAAATTTGGCTTGAATCGACCAAAATGCCCTTGGTGGCTAATAGAAAGGGTAAGGGCAATTTTGGAACTTCAAGTTGACTTTTACATCATCATTGCATCATCTTCTTGCATCATGCTTACCTCAACCTTCTAGAAGATGCCAAGTGTCATGAAAGTGGTGGAGGAGATGGGAGATTAGATCCTAGCCATTGGATCAAACTTAATTCCTCCGAATTTACTTGGCCCACGTTTCTCCAGCTTTCTTTATAGCCTTCCGGAACTCAGAAAATTCTTCTGTCTACTCCATAAATTTCTTTTAATTCTAGAGAATATCTATGAGTTTTCTTAGGCCATAACACTTCCTTTAAGCCTTGCATAAAATTCATTTACCAAAATGCCCTTTTATCAGCAAAACCGGCTCTTTAATTTATTAAAGCCACTTCACTGGCCTTTTGGTTATAGGACTAATTTTATAAATTAGTACAACCTTTCAACCATTTAACCTCATTTTTATATACATTTTTGAGGTCTCTTGCTATTTTAAATAATTACCTCAAACAATGTACTTTTTATTGGCCATAACCTTATAAATTCCATTTAAGCTACCTCAGGGGTACTTTCGTCTTTTCTCTTCACAGAAGAGCCTTAGAATATTATTTCCCATTTTCTAGGATTTTCTTGGAATTCTCTGTGTACTCTTCCCTTTTTTATCCCTGTTGGTCATTACTTTCTGAATTTACAATTTAGTCCCTGCTTGGACTTAACTTCATACAATCCTCTCTTTGAGGTTTCTAGCTTAACCCTTGGCCTGTAACTAGTCTCTTTTCTCTTTTTGGGCCTTTGAGACTTTACTGGAGCCTCTAACTTGATTATACTTGAGCCCCTGAAAACTTTCACTTTGCAGTTTAGTCCCTAAAACTACTTTGACTTCCTTTCTCATCTTTGGGACTTCTGTTCAAAAGGGGTCTGGTAACCTATCCAATTTAGGCTATTTCTAGTACTTCTAGGCTCAAAAGTTCGGATGTTACAGCTAGCATTATTAATTAAGAGAGTTAAATACCTTATGCAGAACATAATCCAAATTAGACATATAGATGAGTTTGATGATTTAGGGTTCTAGCTCATTGAATTCATTGTTTGTAGAAGATCTTCACAAACTGAGTCTAGTAAAGGAACTGAACTCAATGAACAGAGGAACTAGGATGATTGGTGGACTTGACCATCAAGGATCACTCATACATTGTATTTACTTCATTCATGAAAATACAGAAATTGCAAAGAGTTTCGACAGTTGTACATAGGTTTTGATATAATCACTGGTTATATACATACTTCATGCATCATACTTGGTTAGATTGATATTTGTGATAAGATTACTAAGGCATTCAAAGGCTCCTCAAGGGATCAACATCTAGGTTAGTGCTATGATATTGCATTTAGCTTAGTTTTATTTGGGAGTCTAACGACAGGGCTTCATCATTAATCATTAACTTGATTGATCATAGGATTATCAATCAAGACATCGATCAAGTTCAGTTTACTTTCTAAATATTTGGTGATTGATTCCATGTTTTTTCAACTGTTGTATCAATGTCTGATCCATCACCCTCTGTATTACTCATTCCTATTTTATGGAAGAAGAAAACTTACTTGTGCCAAGAAACTTTTGCAGATTATGAAGCGCAACGGTTATTTTATAGCCTTTAACCTACTGTGTCAGAAACATTAATAGCGAACTACTGTTGTAACTGCCGAACACACGCAAGTGATCTTCTAATGGCTAGATGTCACACCTTACTATTATATCAACTTAGGTTCCCTTCAAAACCATTTTAGACCACATTGGATGGTCTTGGGCTCACTTTTAACCTTAAAAACGCTAAATTTCGGATTTTTACTGTTCATCGGGTAAAAAAATCCAGTTTTTCTGGCCCAACTTAAAAAATTCATAACTTATTCCACAAAAATCCAATTGGGGTAGCTCAAAATTATATTTAAATCTCTTTAAGTCCTCTTTCAAGGAAAAATAATATCATGATCCAATTCCTTATGAAAAAGCTTCAGGTTTTTGTGAAATGCAACACTGTCCATTTGCCAAAAACCCTTTTTCCCAGGTTCTGACCTCTAATTTGAAAAATCACTAAAATTCGTTTGCTTGGCCATTTTTAATGTATTAGCTATTAAATTGAAGCACAGGACATTATCTTTCATCATACCAAATTTCGTGATTAAAAGCATCCGGAAGCATAATCAAAAAGTTGAACGAACATGGCAGTGTCAGTGTGCTTACAGCACTGTTAGCTTACTATATACATAACCAAAAAGGGTCCATGAATTTTATGGCAAAACACCATACTTTAGCCTCCAATCTGTACCTTGCTTATAGTAGTTTCAGGCCCTAAAATGTTAGATTATATTTGGGGGATGAGATTTTAAGAAATCTCGGTAGCAAGATCAATCAACCAAACATTAACATGCATCATTATAAAGCATTTCAACATTAGCTATCATAGGAGAACTAATCTTTTATAAATAGGAAACCTCAACATGCAAGGCCATGGCAACAAATACAAGGAGCGACCATATCACAACATCATAGTTCAACCATATAATAGCAAGCATACATGCCATAAATAACAATGCAAAGTTAACATTAATGGCTAATTAGATCCCACTACCTTGATCCAATGCTTTTTGTTTTTCTTGTTGTTCCTTCTTGCTTCCATAAGTGCCAAACCCTAACATAACAATCCACAAAAAGGGTAGCAAGAATCATCAACCATTCCTCATAAAATCAATAGCATAACTCAAGAAACTCCTAAGCCCCTTAAAGCTTCCATCTTTGTTCTTGAATTTTTAGAGTTGGTTTCCATAAACCCTAAAAATTCCCTCTTGACTCAATCCTACATGATTTTTCATATAGATTCCAAATATCTACTTGGATTTAGCAAAATAAAATTCCCTCTTTCAGTTTCAGCTCGACCGAACCACTATGGTTCACTTTCCAAAAATTACAACTTTGATTCTATGGCTTCCAACTTTTGTTCTTTAGGTTTACCCTACACTGTTTTTCATTTTGAACACAATGGAAGCTTCAAAACTTTGAGAAACACATCCTAGGGTTTAGATCTTGCTTTGGCTGAAATAGATCTCAAGCAACATAGCAAAGAAAACACTTCAAAATCAACCTACAAACTCTTGTAACCACTAGGATCTAACATGCTTTGAAGTGTTCTAGCAAGATCTAACAACCAAACTCCCTCCCCTACACAAGAAGCATTTCAGCCAGCACTCAAAGAGGAAGAGAACCAGAAATTTCAACCATACAACTCAAGCAAACAAGGCTAGGAACAACTTAGAACCAAAAACTTACCTTGGATCTCACTTGTATGCTTAAAGTTGATCCCTTTCTCTTGGTTTTCCTTTGAACTCTCTCTTTTTGCCTCTCTTCATGCCTTGTACGAAATATGGATCAGATTTAGAGAGAGGAGAAGCTCATTCAATGCACCAAAATATCCCACCAACCATCATTAATGAGGAGCCAAGTGTCAAGTGCCTAATTAGTCTTAAACCTCTCTCTTAATTAACTTAAATCATAATGTAATTAAATTCCAAAGTCAAGATTCTCTCCATTGGTGGCTTAACACTTGGAAAGCTTTAATTACCATCCATTAGAGGCTTGACACATGGCTAAGTGTGAACCATTTGAATTGCAAGACTCTAGTCTTGCTTTATCGGTGCACTTTTACTCCGGGTTTAACTTCTTTTCTATAATTACAGTGCTCTGGCCCCTGTAATTATTTTCTGTCAGATCCATAAATTATTCTCCTCATTTTTATCTTTCCAGATTGCCCTCTTTATCTCAAATTTAATTTTCCAATAATTAAATAAAATGGAAAACTAATTTCCTTCTCTTTAGTGATTTTTCCACTTTTCTGAGGAATTGGAAAAAATCTTGGATACTTGAGGCCCTTCTTTTAATTTCATAATCTCTTATAATTCCTTGGGATATTATAGAAATTTTCTTAGAATTTTATTCCCCTTAAATATATTTATTTGGAATTTTCCAAATAACGACCTTAAATTGGCTTAAATTGCCCTTAAATTCCTTTGTAATCTCTCTAGGGGCAGTTTGGTCATAAAACTAATTTTATAATCCCATATAATTCTCAAGGAACCTCATCCTTATTTTTTCTTAATTTTCTGAGGCTTGGAAATATTTTTCCATAATTATCCTTGACCAATTTTCCTTAATTAGTCAAACTTTTCATAATTGGCCTAGAAAATTATAATAATTATTTTCCACCAAAATTCTTCTATTTCTCCTTGTCATTTTTGGCCTTTAAATATTTAGGAATATTCTTATTCCTAATTGCCATATTACTGGATGTGACACTAGAAGCTCTTCAGTCTAATAGATAATTGAAATACTCCAACTATAAAAGGCACAAAGAGCATTGAATAAAGTATTGAATACATGAGCTACCGTCTGTTAAAAATTCACTGTTGCATTCAATACTTCATTTTGCTGAACTTTAGTGTTTATCATTTATATACTGTAACCCCTTAGCTTTAGACCATATTCGAGTTCATTTTACGTTAATTGGAACCACGTTGGATGGCTTACAACGCAAGAAACCAAATCTGGAATTTTTGCTTTCATGGGTACTGTTCATTTGGTAAATCTAGATTTTTCAGCCAACTTTGAAAATTCATAAGTAATTCTAGAAAAATCAAAATGAAGCAGTTCCAGTCTCACTGAAAGCTTTCAAAGAGATCTACATGAGAAATATACTTTCAAGGGCTAGCTCATTGTGGAACAGTGTCATAACTGTACGGAATTTACACTATTCATATGGTCAAAACTGTTTTCCAAATTTAAATCGCTGACTTTGAAAATCACCATAATTTGCACACATCTCCAATTCCAGTCACTTACCTATGGAATTAAAGCTCAAGATGTTTACTTTAAGCATACAAAATCTCATGGTCAAATTCATACAGAAACTACTTCAAAATATTTATCAAAATTTACAGCTCCATATGGAACAATTTCCAGTATCATTACATACATATATTAAGTTCATGCTATGGAATGTAAAACTATGAAGCTATGCCTCCATTAAACTCTTCTCTCTTTGAAATGCCTCTGCCCCTACTTGAATCATGGTAAATTTGGAAGGAATGAGATTTCATAGAAATCCCAGTAGCAAAATAAAATCAACTAAGCATCAACAAGTGTCATTATCACACAACTTTACTAAAAGCCATTGCTAGGAAACTAAAACTAACTCATACTTTGTGAAACTCCAGCATGCAATAGCCAAGGCATAACATTGCAAGGAGCAACCACAAGTCATACGTAAACTTTCATATAGCTCAACCATCCAATGGCAATAAGTATAACAACAGTGCAATGTTAACAACAAAGTCAATTAAATCTTGCTACTTCAAGTAAAGTACGCCTTAACTCTCTCTTCTTGTTCTTGGCTCCTTCCTTCACAAATATCAAAACCTATCAACAAAGAGGCATAACCATTATATTCCATACCATAACAAAACTCAATGTTTAAATTGAATAGAGCCCTTAATCTCTTTTTCTTTAATTTTTGAGTTTTGTTTCCATCAACTCATAATTTATTCTCTTAGGCCAATCCTACATAATTTTTCATGTAGAATCCAAATATGAGCTCAAAATTGTGAAATTCATCTTCCTTCCTCTTGAACCCCTTAGCCCGAAACACTTCCTCTTTTTCACCCAAATTTCCAACAATAACATTATCAACCATAATCACATAATGTCACTTGATTCAAGTCATAAACAACCTCTTAAACTAATTCCCATCATCAAAAACATCCTTCACTATTCCTATATAATTTCGGCCAGCCAAAGGGGAAGGGAAAATCATGGATTCTTAACCATAAAACCCAAGATTTCTAAGCATTAAACCAACTAAGATTAACTGCTAACCTTGGCTCTAAGTTTGGTTGGTTGATTTTCTTGCCTTAAGCTTCAACCTTTCAATCCTCAAGAGCTTCCCTTATGGAAACCAAAATTTGAAGGAGGTGAGAGAGGAAGATGGGGTTTTATAAAGGTCTTTAGACCATTTTGCCCTTAACCTTTTTCAATTTGCCAAAATTATGTGATTGGTTGATAATTGATATATATGAAGTCATAATTCCTAAGGGCTTATGTCATGCACATCTTGAAACTTCTCCTTACTTCTTCCACTTTCCAAGTGGCACCAAGAATAGCTTAGTTAAGAAGAAAGAAGATTTTTCACAATATATCCTGTATAACTTTCTACCGGCTTAAGTAGCTTTTGTACTAGCAGCACAATAATTGTCCCAGATATTTTTGATCACCTATCCTTATCTTTTGCCATTCACTTTTGAGTCACCACCTTTTTACTTTTGAGTCACCACCCCACATAATGGTTTTTAAAAGAATAGAAATCCTTAGACAAAATTAGTGGCTAAAAGTATTATTTTTCCTTCTAGAAATGCTTTCTAGAGTTCTAGGACTCAAAAAATTCCTCTGTTAGTTTTAAAATATCTCTTTAATTTCAAGGAAATTCCATGAATTTTTCTAGAATTTAACTCCCCCTATAGATATTTCTTTTTCAATTTCCCAGATAAAAGCCCTAATTGGCTTAAATAAGCTTTAAATATTTTTAAAGCTAATTTGGGGGTAATTTGGGAATAAAATCACCTCTACAATGTTCCAAAATCTCAAGGTATTTTATCCATATTTTTCCCAATTTTCTGAGGCCTTGAAGTATATGAAATAATTAAATTTGACTAATTTTCCTTAATTAGTCAAATATTGTGAAAATTACTAGAAAATTAATATTAATTAATTTCCCTCATATTTTTGACTTCCGGGACCATCCTCCTGTTCCAGAGAATTTTCTCTAATTTCTGGGGTTTTCTAAGAATTTTCAGAGCTTTCTATCATATTTCTCTAATTTATACAAACTTACCAAAATACTAAAAATTCCACTTTGGTCCCTATCCTAACTTCACATCAAAAGTTGTGCAATCTACATTAACACTAACATTTTGACCCTTAACCATCTTTAGATTATGAAACGTCCTACCTTTAATCCCTTAGAGCATGTATTCGTAAGCATTACGGTTCAAGCAGATCATGACATAAGCCCGCGGATTTAAAATTTTAACATAATTACTCGGGTTACTCTTCACTGTTAAATTTTCAGATTACAGGTCTAACTTCAAAAATTCATAACTAATTCCATACAAATCGTATTGAAGTGATCTAAAATTCTACTGAAAGCTATTTTGATGCTCTTTAAGGAAAAAATATCTAATTGGACTTATCCTTACCCAATTCATACAGTTAAATCAATAGATATTACTATTCATTTCAAAAATATGGAACTTCCAGATTCTGTGCCTCAACTTTAGAAATTTGTATCTCCTTGTGTACACATCCAATTAATGTGGTCTACCTCTAATTTTAAAGCTTGGCATGTGTATTATGAGTCTACCAAATCTCATGACTTAACTCATTAACTTGATAGGTCAAACTAGAGTTACAGGCTCACTGCTCCAGGACCTGCGTTTTATCTCTAAACATCTCTTTACTTTAATTCTTTTTATTTCTTGGACATACATAACATGAGCTTACTCTTTCCCATTCATACTCATGCACTTTCACTCATGCCATAAATATTATAATTAATTACATGGCATCATTGGCATCCATAACATAAATTACATAATAAGATAATCACACAATGAATAATAATATCATTCATTGACATCAATAATTCTCCACTTTCTTTTCCTTACTTCTCATGCCATTATTGCCCATTGATGATTGACCTATATGGTTGGTTAGGGAGGGGTGAGATTTGGGAAAATCTCAGTAGCAAACAATATCATATTAATCATGTTAGATGGATGCTAATGCACTACACGTAACTTGTTTATTCTCTTGTTAATTAGTGACATATTAGCATGCTCAAAGCTAACTTCTTGATGCATGGCCATGGAGACATAATCTACTCATCATGAATAGCAATTACAGCAGCCAAAACATGTCACAATAACATTCAATAACATGTACACGGCAACACACAAGCATACAACATCAAGCAATGACAATAGGTAAGTTCACTACCTTGCACCTCAAGCTTTCCTCTTACTTTTCCTTTGACTCCCTTCACTTTCCAACCATGTGGGCATTCGGTCAAAATCACCAAACATCCTCTTGGATGTTCCAAAGGTCCTAAATATAGTCACATAGATCATACAATTTATTAGGACTACTAGATTACATAAAGTTCAAGACTAGCTCTCTTGAACCTTAACCCTTTCTCTTAGTCTTAGGGTTTTCTTTCTAGCTTTCCTAACATAAATCTCATCATTTCCCATCCTTATGATCCATTTCTTGTCAATTAGGACTACTTTAGATGGCCTTAGATTCAAGAATATCAAATCTGGAAATTTTGGTTCGCGGGTACTGTTCATGCAGAAACTCCAGAATTTTTACTCAACTTTGAAAATTCATAATTAATTCTAGAAAAATTGAAACTAAGTGGTTCCAAGTCTCATTGAAAGCTCCTTAAGTTAAATTTAAAGAAAAAATAGTTTCAGGAACCAATTCTATGATGAACAGTACCGGAATTGTACGGAACTCAAAACTCTTCCAAAAGTTCAACACTGTTTCCAGATTTCAAACCCTAACTTTGAAAAATCACCATAAATCGTACACATATCCAAATGAAGTGTTCTACCCATGGATTTAAAGCTCATAGAGTTTACTTTAAGCATAAAAAATTTTAGAATCAGATATGGACAGTAACTAATACGAAATAGGTATCAAGTCAGATGCTACAGCCACCACATACCTTGATCTTGAAGCCTGAACTTAGGTGGACTTTCTCTCACTAGAAATAGCTCTTTCTCTCTCTAGATGCAAGAGTGGCAGAATTTTCCCTATAGATCCTTGCTTGGCCAAAATATGAAGGGGAGAGAGTGTCTATTTATAGCCAAAAATTTGGCTTGAATCGACCAAAATGCCCTTGGTGGCTAATAGAAAGGGTAAGGGCAATTTTGGAACTTCAAGTTGACTTTTACATCATCATTGCATCATCTTCTTGCATCATGCTTACCTTAACCTTCTAGAAGATGCCAAGTGTCATGAAAGTGGTGGAGGAGATGGGAGATTAGATCCTAGCCATTGGATCAAACTTAATTCCTCCGAATTTACTTGGCCCACGTTTCTCCAGCTTTCTTTATAGCCTTCCGGAACTCAGAAAATTTTTCTGTCTACTCCATAAATTCTTTTTAATTCGAGAAAATATCTATGAGTTTTCTTAGGCCATAACACTTCCTTTAAGCCTTGCATAAAAATTCATTTACCAAAATGCCCTTTTATCGACAAAACCGGCTCTTTAATTTATTAAAGCCACTCCACTGGCCTTTTGGTTGCGGGACTAATTTTATAAATTATTACAACCTTTCAACCATTTAATCTTATTTTTGTATACATTTTTGAGGTCTCTTGCTATTTTAAATAATTACCTCAAACAATGTACTTTTTATTGGCCATAACCTTATAAATTCTATTTAAGCTACCTCAGGGGTACTTTCATCTTTTCTCTTCAAAGAAGATCATTAGAATATTATTTATCATTTTTTAGGATTTTTTTGGAATTCTTTGTATACTCTTCCATTTTTACCCTTGCTGGTCATAACTTTTGGAATTTACGCGTTAGTCTCTGCTTGGACTTAGCTTCATATAATCCTTTCTTTGAGGCTTCTAGCATAACCTTTAGCCTATATCTAGTCTCTTTTCTCTCTCTAAGCCTTCGAGACTTTACTGGAGCCTCTAACTTTGATTACACTTTAGCCCCTTAAAACTTTTACTTTGCACTTTAGTCCCTGAAACTACTTTGACTTCCTTTCTCATCTTTAGGACTTTTGCTCAAAAGGAGTCTAGTAGCCTATTCAATCCAGGCTATTTTTGGTACTTCTAGGCCCAAAATTTTGGATGTTACAGATTAAGTATACCTTAGTCACAAAATACTGGATGTGACATATACTCTATGAGAGAGCTTACTATACCTTTCTTTACTCATTTTCTGAGAGTAACTTAAGAGTATGGACTCTTAAGGGGATTGCAACCTTACGGGTAATAAGGGGGAGTGATTGAGAGATTTAATTACTATACTGAGGCACCAAGAGCCCGTTTAATCTTGGAGATTTAGTGGAAGTCTTAAAGGCATTTTGAGGACCGGACATAGGTCAAGTGGTTAAAACTGAACTAGTATAAACTCTGTGTCTTTATTCTTCAGTGAAACTTTCCTAACTCATCTCCTTTATTTTATTTCCTTAATTGTTTTATTAAGTTAAATTTTTATACTTTACCCAATTCACTCCCTCTTGTGTGAAGCTGCCACTAACATTTGGTATCAAACCAGGTCTCTTCATTTAAGACTTAACCATCCGAAGAGAGATCCTATGGCAGGTTTCGGAGATAGTATGCTGATCGAAGGATGCTCAACCTCAAAACCACCAGAGTTCAATAGAGAAAACTATGCATTCTGGAAGATGAGGATGAAGATTTTTATCAAAGCAACCGAATACAATTTATGGGACGTGATAAAGCATGGAAATTATGTTCTAAAGAAAACCGTTGACAACCAACAAATTCCCAAAATCTTGAGAGAGTTTGACAAAGAAGATAAAAGGCTCGTGTTGTTGAAGAACAAAGCAATGAATATTTTGATCTGTGCATTAAGCTAAAAGGAATACTTCAGAGTTTCAAGCCTGGGGACTGCGAAAGAAATGTGGGAGGAACTGGAGATTGCACATGAAGGGACAACCAGTGTAAAACAGAGTAGAATCAATACTCTCACCACAGAATTCAAATTATTCAGAATAAAGGATGGAGAAAGCATTCGAGATATGGAAGTAAGATTCTCACATCTCATCAATCACCTCACTGTGCTCGGCAAGAAGCATAGTCAAGAAGACCAAGTGAGGAAAATACTAAGTGGTCTCTAAGGGTAATTTGGTTATAAAACCAATTTTATAATCTCATATAATTCTCAAAGGATATTATCCTTATTTTTTCTTAATTTTCTAAGGCTTGAAAACATTATTGCATAATTATATTTGACCAATTTTCCTTAATTAGTTAAATTTCCATAATTGGCTTAGAAAATCATAATCATTATTTTCCACCAAAATTTTTCTATTCCTCCTTATCATTTTTTACTCTTAATTATTTAGGAATATTTCTTATTCCTAATTACCAGAGTACTGGATGTGACACTTCTCCCCCCTAAATAAATTTTGTCTTCGAAATTTAAAGCATACCTTAATGGAAAAGTTTAGGGTACTTTTCCTTCACGTCGGTCTCTATCTCCCATGTTGCTTCTTCAGAGAAAAGACCCTTCCAGACCACCTTGACCAGTAGAATCTACTTGTTTCTCGGCTGCTTGACCTTTTGATCAATGATTCGCTCTAGTCTAACCTCAAAAGACAAGTTGTCTCGGAGCACAATGTCATCATAGCTTATGACATGTGTCGAGTCTGGATGGTATTTCTTCAGTTGGGAGACATAGAAGACATCATGAATCTGACTTAATTTTGGGGGAAGAGGCAACTTGTAGGCTACTGGTCCATCTTTGGACAAAATCTAAAATGGTCCAACATACTTCGGACTTAGCTTCTTGGTCCTCAGGATTCGACCAACTCCCGTTGTTGGTGACACTTTAAGGAAAATGTGATCACCAACTTCGAACTCTAATGGTCTCCTTCTTGTATCTGCATAGCTCTTCTGTCTACTCTGAGCCGTTAGAAGTCGTTGCTGAATAGCTTTAATCTGTCGGGAAATTTAATCTACTATATCTGGACCAAGGATGCTTCTTTCACTAAGCTCTGTCCAACATAAAGGAGATCTACATTTCCTCCCATAGAGTGCCTCGTATGGTGCCATTCGAATACTCGAATAGAAATTGTTATTGTAGGCAAATTCGGCTAACAGTAAGTATGTATCCCAATTACCACCGAAATCCAAAACACAAGCACGTAACATATCCTCCAATGTCTGAATCGTTTGTTCCGTCTGCCCATCTATCTGGAGATGGTAGGCTGTGCTGAATCTGAGAGTAGTGTCCATTTATTTCTGTAGGGACCTCCAAAACTTAGAAGTAAATCTTGGGTCTCAGTCTGAAACAATACTGCTTGGGACACTGTACAGCCTAACAACCTCCTTGATGTAAAGCCTCACTAACTTTTTGGGAGAATCTTTAACATTCATAGCGAGAAAGTGCGCGGACTTAGTCAGATGGTCTACTATAACCCATATCGCATCATGTTTAGCTGCTGTCATCTGTAATCCTACTATGAAATCCATAGATTCGCTATCCCATTTCCCCTCAGGGATATCTAGGGGTTGCAACTCTCCTGCGGGCTTCTGATGTTCCATCTTTACTTTCTGGCAAGTGAGACACTTTGCCGCATACTCTGTAATATCCTTCTTCATTCCAGGCCACCAGAAAAGCTCTCTAACATCATGATACATCTTTGTCATTCCTGGATGAAGAGTATATTTGCTCTTATGGGCTTCTGCTAGTATCTTTTCTTTGAGGTCGGCTACTTGGGCAACATAGGTTCTTTCTTTAAACTTCAATATCCCCTCCTCTAAAATTTCAAAGTTCTTAGTCTCGCCTCTAGACAATTTCCCTTTGAAAATTTCTGCTAGCCAATCTTGTGACTGTGCTTCTCTTATTTGCTCCTCGAGCAGAGCTGTAAACTGGGTTCTACCCTTATTTCCTTCTACTAACTGCATCTGATATAGAGGACCCCAATCTCTGAAATCCTCTACCAGCTTCTACTCCTTAATCGTTAGTGATGCTACCTGCACTGCCTTTCTGCTCAAGGCATTCGCAACTACGTTCGCTTTACCTGGATGGTACTTAATCTGGAAATCGTAGTCTTTAAGCAAGTCCATCCATCTTCGTTGTCTCATATTCAACTCTTTTTTATCATGGAGGTACTTAAGGCTCTTATGGTCGTAAAACAATTCTATTGTTGCTCCGTATAAATAATGTCTCCATATCTTCAATGCATAAACTATCACTGCCAATTCCAGGTTGTGGGTCAAGTAATTCTCCTCATGAGATTTCAATTGGCACGAGGCATATGCTACTACCCGTCCTTGCTGCATAAGCACACATCCCAGTCCCTGCTTGCTAGCATCTGTATAAACCACATAGGGTTGCGAAGGATCAAGGAGTACAAGTACGGGAGTAGAGGTGAGCTTCCTCTTCAACTCCTGAAAACTAGCCTCACTCTTCTCGTCCCACAAGAACGGCTGGTTCTTCTTGATTAACTTGGTCAGCGGAAGAGCAATTTGAGAAAAGTCTAGCATGAATCTTCTGTAATACCCCGCTAGTCTGAGGAAACTTCTAATCTCAGTCACCATCTTGGGTCTCTCCCAATTGAGTACTACCTCAATCTTACTGGGGTCGATAGCCACTCCCTCTCGGGAAATCACATGGCCAAGAAATCAGACTTCCTCTAGCCAAAACTCACACTTACTAAGTTTGGCCACTAGCTACTTCTCTTTTAGGGTATTTTGGGCAATTCTCAAATACGTCTTATGTTCTTCAGGAGACTTGGAGTATGCCAGGATATCATCGATAAACACTACCATGAATTGATCTGGGTAAGGGTGAAAGATCCTATTCATGTAGTTTATGAATATCGCAGGTGAATTCATCAATTCGAACAACATCACTAAGAACTCATAGTGCCCATAGCGAGTTCTAAATGCAGTCTAAGGGACATCATCAAGTTTAATCTTGAGTTGGTGGTAGCCAGATCTTAAATCAATCTTAGAGAACACACTGGCACCAACTAACTGGTCTAATAGATCATCTATCCTAGGGAGCAGATACTTGTTCTTGACTGTGACTTTATTCAACTCCCTGTAGTCTAGCACAATCTTAGACTACCATCCTTTTTCTTCACAAATAACACTGGAACACCCCATCACGATACGCTTGGTCTAATAAAACCTTTCTCAAGTAATTCCTCTATCTACCTTTTAAGTTCTGCCATTTCATTTGGAGCCGCTCTATAAGGGGCCTTAGAAATTGGTCCTGCTCCAGGTATGATGTCAATCGTGAATTCTACTTCTCTATCTGGGGGTAATCCTATGACCTCTGTCGGAAACACTGCCAGAAACTCCTTAACAACTGGGATTTCTTCTATCCCCTCTTCTACCTCTACTTGCATTGAGAAGAAAATGAGGAATCCTTGACAACCTTTCCGTAGGTATTTGCTCGCTTGGGCTTCCGTTAAGAAATTCAATCTAACCTCTAGATTCAACTCTAAATCTTTTGAAGGTAAGATTAGGGTTTTGTTCTTACAATCCATTAAGATATTGTGGGATGATAACCAATTCAGTACAATTACCACATCAATTTCATGGAAGGGCATACATATTAAGTCTATAACAGTACAATAGTGCTCATAACAAACTATACAGTTCAAGCACGCATTAGATGTAATTACCCCATTCTGTGTTGGTGTGGACACATGTATATCATACGGTAATTTATTCATAATCAAGCTAAGTCTCTTAACACAGGCATATGAGATAAAAGAATGACTAGCACCCAAATCAAACCTTGCAATCACTGGGGAGTTGTTAATCATGATCGTACCTTAGATCATCTCCGGGGACTTCCGGGCTTCTTCCCCTGTGAGGGCAAACACTCGACCTTGGGTGCATGGTCGTGCCTTTTCAGTGTTTTGTGGGCATTCTCTCGAGAAATGTCCAAGTTTGCTGCAGGTGTAGCAAATGTTCTGTCCAGCCATGCATGGTTTGTCACCATGATTCTTGCCACACTTCGTACACTCCTTGCCCTTCGGTGGCTTACTGCCTTTCTTATTCTTGCGGTTGTTCCATGGTTGCTTTCTCTTCTTACTTGCATTAGATGAGGTGCCACCCTGACCTCCTTGACCTCCCTTCTCTTCTCTGGGAGTAGTCTTGACCATCAGATGATGGTTTAAGCTGCTTTCTGTGATTTGGCAAGCCTTGACTGCCTTATTAAACTGCTCGAATTGTCTGGGAGATATCATCTCCCTCAAGGACTGCTTTAGTCCTCGAACCATCTTCTCTGTCATCCACCTCTTGTCGTCTCGGTAGTAGAGATAACTTGAGTAATTAGAGAGACGGATGAACTTAGCCAGGTACTCATCAAATGGCTCATCATCTCTCTACTTCAGGGTCAGGAATTCTGCTTCCCTTTCATCTCGGACGGATCTTGGAAAATACTTCTCATAAAACTACTCCAATAACACTTCCCAAGTCACCCTCGTGTTCTGAGCATCCAGAAGAATTTCAGTATTCTTCCACCAGCGATCAGCGTCTTTCTCTAGCTTATATATTGCCATATGGGCTTTTTGCTCTAATGAGCAGTCTAATACTTTGAAGATCTTCTCTAGACGGTTAATCTAATCTTCCACCGCTTGAACATTAAACATTCCGTCAAATGATAGTGGGTTGTGTTTACAGAAGCGAGTCATCCGCTGTTGGATGCTATCAAGGTGTGCTGCTGGCATTGCTGGTCTAGGCAACTGTCTTAATGCCTGTACTACAGAGACTTCTTTCTCTGGTTACCTCCTGTCGAGGTTAGCCATTGCCACTGTTACTACTGCAGCTATTACTGCATCCCTTTCTTGTTCCTGGCGAGCTTGTGCTGCCTCATCTCCTTGATGGTCTTCTGCTGCTGCTTGAGACATTCCAAAATTATTTGCAATGGATCGGGAGAGATCCTTGTATGTTGAACTGGGGGTCTCTCTGGCGAAGATTTTCGTCGGGTTCTAACCATCGTGTTTAACTAACCAGATAGCATAATAAGGAACAAGAAGTAAATATCATGCTTGGATTTCATTTAACAAAAGAGGCATACATCATCCAACATTTAAGCATTAGGCATCAACAATGCAGTTCAAAGCATACATACACCAAGCACTGCCAGCCTAACCTACTATGGTTAGCTCAGCAAAATACATCCTATGTTAGTAATAGGAGGGTCCTAGTCATCTATAGAAAGTGAACAATAACAAAGCCCTCAAGGCTTTGGATCCAGTCCTCCACATTATCTCCAAGTATGTAGTTCAGGTAGACGATCTCATGGGTCCAGAATGGAGTGTTGGGTAGGACCTCTACCATCTCACATAACCAATCAAAAGGTTCCAGGTAAGGGTTTCCTGGTTCATGGGCTTGGTACAGCTCTCTCACACCTTGGAGGTAGTCTAGGTGTACTCTCAGGTCTGCGTTCACATCCCTCCTGATGTGACGCCCTAGGAACCTCAACCGGTCACTCAGCTGACCCATACTACGGATCTTATGACTAGGCAGAGCAGGGGTAGGTATGACTGGTACTATAGGTGCTACAGGTGTTACAGAAGCTGGGGATATAATTGGCCCGGTACTAGGTCCGGGAATGTTGCATGGATGTACAACAGGGGTGGCAGGCTGTCTGATGGACTGAATGTAAGGCCTAGGTCTAATGGTTCTTGGTATAGGCCAGTTACAGGATCTATCAGGTCACTGGGTCTGGAAAGGTACAGTAACTGTTCTGCAGTGATCCCTAGCAGCTCAGGATAGCACTCGGCATAGTCATTTGACCTCACTGACGAATAGTCCATTCCACCGGATCTTCTTTTTCAGTGAGATCAATAACGTTAAGATCCCAATCATTGACTGATGGCTCAGATCTAGGGTCCTAGTCTATGGTGTTTTCCATCCTGATTCCTGTAAAGACGTGTCAGTTTCTTCCTATCTAACCCCAAAATCTAATGAATAACTTAAGCAGAGCGTTCTATCGTATGACAGAACCTCCGCCATGATACCAAAAATAGTATACCTTACTATTATATTGTCTTAGGATTCAATTAAAACCATCTTAGACCACATTGGATGGTCCTGAGCTCAATTCTATCTCAAAAACGTCAATTTTCGGATTTTCACTATTCATTGGGTAAAAATCCAGTTTTCTGGTCCAACCTAAAAAATTCATAACTTAAACTAGAAAAATCAAAATAGAGTGGTCCAAAATTCTATAAAAAGATATTTGAATGATCTTGTAGGGAAAACTAGTCTTGTGAACTAATTCTATTGGAAAAAGTGTCAGGTTTTTGTGAAAGTCACCTCTATCTATTAGGCAAAAACCCTTTTTCTAGATTCTGAACCTTAACTTTGAAAACTCATTAAAAATCATGTAGTTAGCCATTTTTAATGTGTTAGCTATTAAAATGAAGCTCAGAACGTGATCTACAAATATACCAAATTTAGTAATTAAATGCATTCAGAAACTTAATCAAAACATCATGTAAAAGTGGTGGTGTCAGTGAATTTATAGCACTGCCTAGTATAATATTACATAACCCAAAAGTCCACAAATTTTTATGGTTTGATACCATAATTTTAACCTTCAATTTGTAGCTTCCCTTGGATGTTTCAGGTCCTAAAATGTTAGATTGTATTTGGAGAATGAGATTTCATTGAAATCCTAATAGCAAATTAACCAACTACATTAACTACTATTGGTGAACTAGCATGTTTATCATTTGGCAAACTCAATCATGCAAAGGCCAAAGGAAGAAAGTACAAAGAGCAGCCATATCACAATCAAGAAAGTTCATCCACATAATGGCAATTAATCATGCAATAATCAATAATACCAAGTTAATATTAGTAGTTAGGTTCAACTTGCTACCTTGCTCCAAAAGCTTGAGTTTTCTTTGGTTTCTCTTCTTCTCCTTCACAAATATCAAATCCTAGCATGGTGTTCCACCAAAAGGGCCAGCAAGAGTCATTAATCAAACCAAGTAAAAGCAAGAACACAACTTAAACATAACTCTTGCTCTTTAAAGCTTCCACCTTTGTTCTTTCATAACCTTTGGTTTTCCATAACCCTAAAATTGCTTCTGGACTTATTCCCACATGATTTTTCATGTAGATTCTAAATATGTGCTTAGATTTGAGGAAATAAAATTCCTCTTTTTAGTTCTCTCTTGACCGAACCAAAGGGGTTCTTTAACCAAAAATTACAACTTTGATTTTTAATGCTTCCAACACTTGTTCTTTAGGTTTATCCTACACCATTTTTCATTTTGAGCACAATAGAAGCATTAAAACATTGAAAAAGACATCCTAAGGTCTATTTACTACCTTGGCTGAAATGGCTCATATGATACACAACCAAAAAAACACTTCAAAAATCAACTCACAACCACTTGTAACTACTAGGATCTATCATGCTTTGAAGTGTTTTAGCAAGTGTGACGAACAAAACTTCTTTCCCTACCATATATACCTTTCATCCAGCACCCAAAAAAGAGAGGAAACAGAAATTTTCAACCATACAAAGAAAGAAAACAAGGCAAGGATCTATTTAGAACCAAGAACTAACCCTGAATCCTGAGTTGTATGATCAAGTTGGTAGCTTTTCCCTTGATTTCCGTTTGAACTCTCTCTTTTCTCTCTTGGTTCCCTCTTGGCTGAAACAACATCTGAATATTAGGGGGAGATGAGCTTGTTTAATGAGCCAAAATATCCCAACCACCATCATAAATGAAATTCCAAGTGTTATTACCCTCTTTAATCTTACTTTCTTTTCATAATTAACTAAATTCAAATGAAATTAATTACCAAAAGTCAAAATCCTCTCTATTTGAGGAATGACACTTGGCAAGTTCAAATCCTCTCCATTAGGGGCTTGACACATGGTTAATTGTGAACCATTTGAATTGCAAGACTTTAGTCTTGCTTTACCGGTGCACTTTGACTCCGGGTTTAACTTCGTTTCTATAATTACAGTATTTTAGCCTTTGTAATTATTTTCTATCAGATTCCTAATTTATTCTCCTTATTTTTATCTTCCCAAATTGTCCTCTTTGTCTCAAAATTAATTTATCAATAATTAAATAAAAAGGAAAACTAATTTCCTTCTCTTTAGGGTTTTTCCACTTTCCAAAGGTACTGGGAAAAATCTTGGATACTTGAGGGTCTTCATTTAATTCTATAATCTCTTATAATTCCTTGGGATATCATAGGAATTTTCTTAGAATTTTATTCCCCTTAAAAATATTTTTTGGAATTTTCCAAATAAAATCCCTTCAATTGGCCTAAATCACCCTTCAATTCTTTTGTTATTTCTCTAAGGGTAATTTGGTCATAAAAATAATTTTATAATCTCATATAATTCTCAAAGGATATTATCCTTATTTTTTCTTAATTTTCTAAGGCTTGAAAACATTATTGCATAATTATATTTGACCAATTTTCCTTAATTAGTTAAATTTCCATAATTGGCTTAGAAAATCATAATAATTATTTTCCACCAAAATTTTTCTATTCCTCCTTATCATTTTTTACTCTTAATTATTTAGGAATATTTTTCATTCCTAATTACCAGAGTACTGGATGTGACACTTCTGAAGGGAATTGAAAGACGACGCGCAGCGGAAATCAACTTAAAATTTTAAAACTTTCAATCCCTTGCCCGGATCTACCGATCGCGTTTAAGTCAGGTAGTAAGAAGTATTACCTTCAGTGTTCGGTTTTCGAGTGGCTTGGTGATTCCGCCATTCAGGATGCCTCTGCTCGTCTCCTTTATCGTTCGAAGTCGACAACTCCGGTCGGCTTCCTCTACCAGTATCCACACGAGTAGCCCTCAACCTCGAACGACGTGCTAGCGTCTATGTCCGTCTAGGGTTTTCAGAGAATCCGTCCACTCTTATCTCTCTTAGGCCGTCTCTTATCTGTTGGTACTCTCACACCTAAAACCCTAGCTCCTCATATCAAATATATAGGATGCTATAGGTTTAATGAATAATATTTAATTTCGAAATTAACTCTAAATTAATTCCGAAATTAATACAATATCAAATATTGCCTAATCAGATAAGAGAACAATTAAATAAATATGGTTTAAATTAAATCCGTCTCACAGATTTAATTCACCTATTTATCTAATTCAAAATAAAGATATGACGGAATTAATTTACATAGATCTAATTTATCCTTATAAATTAAATCTAACAATTAATATCTCTTATATTTATATAATATATATATACGAATATATATATATATACACGTCCACCCTATTTATTCATTGAATCTGGACATATCCTAGATTCAATGAATCTGGACATCATAACTCGTGTTGGGCTATTTTGTGTGCAACCCTGTAGGCCCATATGAAGTTGGCAGTGGGCCATTAACTATAATGACTCACAAGTCGTAAGCGGTCTCTAGCAAGACATCACGACTACCCAAAACATATGAGGATCATTGAACGATGCAATTTTTCATACAACCATATCGCGTCCCTTTTGTCACACGACATTTTGGTCATGGACGAGGCATGGAGAACGTCATCCTCCTATTCATGACCGTTACTTTCTCGATCCCTGAGTAGTCTGAGTATAGAAATAGAACTACCTTTCCATTATAGTATGGCCATACATTTCTCAGACTCACTCATCGAGGGGCCCAGTAATGTCTCTCTACGAATGTGAGGGACAAATTCCATCTTGACCATTCACATTCCTCCGCATGAAAAACCACTAAGCCTGAACATAGTCTTTATGATCACTCGGTCAAAAGTGACTTTTGACTAGGTCAAAGCTAAGCGTTTCTCATGTAGGAATCCATGATGATCTCAGGTCAAAGGGCATAGTGACATGGTTTGTATATGAGAGAAGCTTATGACTTAACCCATGCAGCTCTCTCATAGCGGGTCGGTCCAACACCTTGTACTCTTACATGTGCCTATGACTTTAATTTATATCTCTATATATCTTTAAAGTCATACTGGTCTTATTTCATCTTTGCTCCCACACAGATGACCGACCAGGGACATTTAGGATAAACCATGAGTTATCCAAGGATAGTCATCACAGTAAACATGCAAATAATATGATAACGTAATTAATAAATTCATAAATGAACAATGTTCAAAACATAATGATTGGCCCCTAGAGCACAATTTCCAACAACTTCTCCCCCCTAAATAAATTTGGTCTTCAAAATTTAAAGCATACCTTAATGGAAAAGTTCAGGGTACTTTTCCTTCAGGTCGGTCTCTATCTCCCATGTAGCTTTTTCAGAGGAAAGACCCTTCCAGACCACCTTGACCAGTGGAATCTGCTTGTTCCTCAGCTACTTGACCTTTTGATCAATGATTCGCTCTAGTCTAACCTTAAAAGACAAGTTGTCTTGGAGCACAATGTCATCATAGCTTATGACATGTGTCAGGTCTGGATGGTATTTCTTCAGTTGGGAGACATAGAAGACATCATGAACCTGACTTAATTTTGGGGGAAGAGGCAACTTGTAGGCTACTGGTCCATCTTTGGACAAAATCTAAAATGGTCCAACATACTTCGGACTTAGCTTCTTGGTCCTCAAGATTCGACCAACTCCCGTTGTTGGTGACACTTTAAGGAAAATGTGATCACCAACTTCGAACTCTAATGGTCTCCTTCTTGTATCTGCATAGCTCTTCTGTCTACTCTGAGCCATTAGAAGTCGTTGTTGAATAGCTTTAATCTATCGGGAAGTCTGATCTACTATTTCTGGACCAAGGATGCTTCTTTCACTAAACTCTATCCAACACAAAAGAGATCTACATTTCCTCCTATAGAGTGCCTCGTATGGTGCCATTCGAATACTCGAATGGAAAATGTTATTGTAGGCAAATTCGAATAGCTTAAATGGAATTTATAAGGTTATGGCCGATAAAAATTACATTGTTTGAGGTTATTATTTGAAATAGAAAGAGACCTCAAAAATGTATACAAAAATGAGATTAAATGGTTGAAAGGTTGTACTAATTTATAAAATTAGTCCCGTAACTAAAAAGCCAGTGGAGTGGCTTTAATAAATTAAAAAGCTGATTATCCGATAAAATGGCATTTTAGTAAATGAATTTTTATGTAAGGGTTAAAGGAAGTGTTATGGCCTAAGAAAATTAATAGATACTCTTTAGAATTAAAGGGAATTTATAGAGTAGATAGAAGAATTTTTTGAGCTCCGGAAGGCCATAAAGAAAGTCAGAGAAACGTGTGCTAAGTAAATTCGAAGGAAACTTAAGGATTAAGTTTTGATCCAATAGCTAGGATTTAATCTTCCTTCTCCTCCACTACTTTTGTGACACCTAGCACCTTCTAGAAGAATGAGGTATGGATGATGCAAGAAGATGATGCAATGATGATGTAAAAGTCAACTTAAAGTTCCAAAATTGCCCTTACTCTTTCTATTAGCCACCAAGGGCATTTTGGTCCATTCAAACCAAAGTTTTGGCTATAAATACCCCACCTTGGAATAGAATTTTGGCAGCTATTTGTAGAGGGAAAACTCTGTCAAAATTTAGAGAGAAAAACGTAGGGGTGAAGGCCAAGAAGAAGGAACAAGATTCAAGCTTCAAGATCAAGGTGTGTGATGGTTATAGCATCTGACTTGATGCCTATTTTGAATAACTTACTATTTGTATCTGGTTCTGAAATTTTTCATGATTAAAGCATACTCTATAAGCTTTAAATCCATGGGTAGAACACTTCTTTTGGATATGTGTACGATTTATGGTGATTTTTCAAAGTTAGGGTTTGAAATTTGGAAACAGTGTTTAACCTTTAGAAGAGTAGAAAATTCCGTACAATTATGGTACTGTTCAGCATAGAATTGGTTCCTAGAACTATTTTTGGTTTAAATAAAACTTAAGGAGCTTTCAGTGAGACTTGGAACTACTTAATTTTGATTTTTCTACAATTAATTACGAATTTTCAAAGTTGAGCGAAAATTCCGGAATTTCTGTGTGAACAGTACCCGTAAAGCAAAATTTTCAAATTTGATCTTCTTGAATCTAAGGCAATCTAAAGTGGTCCTAATTGACAAGAAATGGATCTTAAGGATGGGAAATGATGAGATTTATGTTAGAAAAGATAGAAAGAAAACCCTAAAAAAAAGAAAGGGTTGAGGTTCAAGAGAGCTAGTCTTGAATATTATGTAATCTAGTAGTTCTAATAGATTGTATGATCAATGTGACTATGTTTAGGACCTTGAAACATCCAAGAGGACATTTGGTGATGTTAACCAAATGCCCACATGGTTGGAAAGTCAAGGGAGTCAAAGAAAAAGTAAGAGGAAAGCTTGAGGTGCAAGGTAGTGAACTTACCTATTGTCATTACTTGATGTTGTATGCTTGTGTGTTGCTGTGTACATGTTATTTGAATGTTAATGTGACATGTTTTAGCTGCTATAATTGCTATTCATGATGAGTAGATTATGTCTCCATGGCCATGCATCAAGAAGTTAGCTTTGAGCATGCTAATATGTCACTAATTAACAAGAGAATAAACAAGTTACATGTAGTGTATTAGCATCCATCTAGTATCATTAATAAGGTATTGTTTGCTACTGAGATTTTTCTAAATCTCACCCCATCCCTAACCAACCATTTAGGTCAATCATCAATGGGCAGTAATGGCATGAGAAGCAAGGAGAAGAAAGTGGAGAATTGTTCATGTTAATGAATGATATTATTATTCAATGTGTAATTCTCCTATTATGTAATTTATGTTATGGATGCCTATGATGCCATGTAATTAATTATAATATTTATGGCATTAATGAAAGTGTCTGACATGAATGGAAAAGAGTAAGCCCATGTTATGTATGCCAAGGAAATAAAAAGAATTAAAGTAAAGAGATGTTAAGGGATAAAACATAGGTCCTAGAGCAGTGAGTTTGTAGCTCTAGTTTGACCTAACAAACGAATGAGTTAATCCACGAGAATTGGCAGACTTATAGTACACATCCCAAGCTTTAAAATGAAAGATAGATCACCTCAATTGGATGTGTACATAAGGAGATGCGAATTTCCAAAATTGAGGCACAGAATCTAGAAGTTCCAGATTTTATGAAATGAACGGTAATATTTATTGATTAAACTGCACGAATTGGGTAAGGATAAGTCCAATTGGATATTTTTTCCTTGAATAGCATCAAAATATCTTTCTGTAGAATTTTAGAACACCTCAATATGATTTTTATGGAATTAGTTATGAGTTTTTGAAGTTGGACCTATAATCTGGAAGTTAAACAGTAAATAGTAACCCAAGTAATTATGTTGAAATTTTAAATCCACGGGCTTGTGTCATGATTTGCTTGAACCATAATGCTTGCGAATGTGTACTATGAGGAGTTAAAGGTAGGACATTTCACTTACATGAAAATAGGGTTTCTAAATCGGTAATGGGGTATACTGGGTTGGTTTATGAGAGTGGGTAGGTAAAATTTTCGAAAATGGTTCGAGTCTAGGTTGCTGATTCAAGGGGTTTGCTGTGGCGAACCTTGGTCGAGAGGACTTCTGTTGATGTGGTGTCTTCACCGTGGCAAAGACAGAAGTTGGTCATGGTGAACCTTGGCAGAGGTGTCATTGAGTCTTGTGTGCTGGACTTCCTTGATCTTTACTCTTAGCTCCTCTTCTTGAGTGTCTTGAAATAAAAGGAAATGGTTTGAGGTATCGATTGTCCCAGAAATTGATTGAATGCAATTAATGAATAAATATGACAATTTTACCCTCAAATAACACTAACTCAAAACAAAGACCCTCAATCTCAATTAAGCACAAATATCATTAAAATGAGCCAAAAAGTGTGACAAAAACATAGCAAATGTCATCAAATAGTATAAACAATTTGAGCTCAATCAAATTCCCCCATACTTAGACCTTTGTACTCCTAGACAAAGCTAAAAAATGATTCAAAAAGATACAAATGCAATGAAAAATACTAACATGCTTAAAGATGATAGTAGAAGATTTGTAAGAAATTCCCATAGATATTGACAACGGTAAAGCAAAAGTATGCTAAGAAAGTAAACACTATGGACATTTAATCCAAAAGATTGAGCAAAAGAGATTTATCTCAAAGATATGTGTTTAGCTCTTAACTCACTTGTCTTGGGATTATTTCACTCTAAGTCTGTTTAGTCCAATCTCTACCATAGGCTTGTAATAATTCTACCTCTCCAGCACAAAAACCACAAATTGCAAATCAAGAGGACTTAGGGTTGGTAAATTTTTAGTGATGGTCAAGTGAAATTGAGTACAAGCATAACAATTATTCTATCCATGCAATAAACATAAACCTTCCTGAAGAATGGAGCTAATAATAGTAAAAAAAAAATTTTGAATCAAAAGATTACAATACTGACTCTTTTTTTTTTAATTTCTTTCTTTCTTTGGCTTTTCTCACTCATTTTTTTTAATCAAAAGATTTAAGGCCAAAATAGAACAAAATATCTACAATTTATTTGCATACATGTACTCAAAGTGTAGGTCCAAAGGGGTTGCAATGGTAAGGTATTTGGGCTTGTGTTTGGGTAATAAGGGTTTGGAATTGAATGCCTCTGTCATGTTCACAAGATGTTGATTCATCAAGCTTTGATTAAGAATTAAAACAAGTTCTAGAGAAATATGAAACTAAACAGATTCATACAATTTAACAAATTAAGGCCCAAATATCCTTCCAACAAGGCTAGTATCTCAATTAATCAATCTCAAGGTTTAAACGCGCATAATCCTATTTTTAAAGCATACCCTCATTTACTCTTTGTCAAAAACAGTGAGAAATGACTAGTCTAAGTTCAACCATCATTTAAAAGTATAGATAGTTTTCTAAAAGCACAAGTATAATTTTGAATTTTTCAATAATTTCTAAAAATGCAGGAGTAATAAGAATCTATATCAGGAGGATTTCTGAAGGAAGAAAAATGAAATTATAAAGCATTTAAGGTTTTTCTTTTTTGACTTTGTCGTGGTGAATGAAGAAGTTTGCTACAGCCAACCTTAGCAGAAAAGGAAAACTTGGTAATGGGCCTGCTTCACCACGGCGAAACATAAGTTGGCCGTGGTGAAGTATGGCCGAGAAGTAAGAATAGTTGAGAAAGAAATGTTTTGCCGCGGCAAAAGTTAACAGACAGATAGAATGCAATGCAATTTTCAAACTTCCCTGAAAGTTAACTTCAATGACTTTAAAAAAATGCCACAGTTGATTTGTTCTAGAATACCTAAAGTGTTAGAATGGATGCATGATGAGGTATTTGTTGTAATAAAAAATAGAGATCCCTCCCCCATACTTAAACACAACATTGTCCTCAATGTTTAAACCAGTACATGCAAACCAATCAACAAGTGAACAGGAAGTTGTGAAGTCTAATTTAAATTGAAGCACAACATATCGGATTCACAAAGAGGAGGGAGAAGGGTGACAGGTTGCAGAAAAAAAAAAGGATAAGTGAAAATAGCAGAGGGAATTAATGTAATTGTAACAGTTAAATAAAAAGGCCATCAGTAGCCAAACAGTATAAACCAGCATCCAATCCATCAAAGTAATGAAAACACCAAAAAGCTTAAAAAGTATCCAGCAATGCCTACTTAAAACAGAAAATAAGAACAAGAAACAAAGCACATAAATAAAGAACTACTGCTGCATCCCAGTATCATCCGCCCCAGACCCAGATGGTCCTATACTAGAGGTGCCCGCTCTAGATGTCCCGGCTCCGCTCTAAGGGTCATCCTCCTCGAGTAGGAGGAAGTTCAACCATTTAGCAATCAAAGCATCCACACGATGATGGTAACACCGGTCTTGATCATAAAGAGCATCACGGTCCTTTTGCCTCTTCATCTCTCAAAGGAGTATGACACGCAACTGGTGGACATGCTCTGCCAGCTCATAATATCATCAGCCAGGGTGTCCAAGGTGATAGGTTCAGGGGCTTCTTGATCCTCCTGGCCTTTTTGACCTTCTTGAGCTTCTAGGGCTAGTGCACCAACTGCATGAGCTGCTTCAACATCATAAACAGGTTGGATGGGTGGAGGTGGGCTAGTGACAGGCTACTTAAGGTGGTCATATCAAAACAAAGGGGCTAGCTCAAAGTAGCTGTCATTGTTATACTTAGGGACATTGGCAATGTGAAAAAGGTCAGTGATTAGGTGGGGGAAGATGATGCTGTTTGTGAGTTTGGGGGTGTTGATGGCATCATGGAGAGCTAAGTAATTGGTGTCAGCTACATTAAATGACCGGCCAGTCATAATAAGGTAGATATATAAGGCTTGGAGCTTAGGAACGTTAGCTAGGTGGGTGGTGGGTACTAAGTTGTTGCAGACCAAGTGCAGCCAAGGATGAGCCTTAGGTCAGAACTCTAATCGCTTAAGGTATAGGTCTAAAGTGCGGGGGCGATGCCAAATGGCACCTTCATGACACAGGGTTTAGATAACATCGTCAAAGGGGTAGTCATCCTTGTATGCAGAATAACCAAGATGGTGACAAAGAGGCAGGCGGTAATGAAAGCAGATGTTTTGAGCGGTAAAAGAATGGTGGACACAGACATTGCGAAAGTCATGGAATTGGGCATAGGTGTAAAATTGACAAACAAAAGCGTCATTGCCCATAGAACGCTCCTGGACCAAACCGGTCAATTGGGATGCTCGGAGCTGGAAGACAAAAGGGTTATCTGGGGGTCCTAAGGGAAAAGGTCGCTCCTTGTTAAGAGGTCTCTGATCAATCTTATCATACAACTCCTCAAAAGTATACTCATCCCCAGAATCAGATTCAGACACAGGCACAGGGTTCTTAATACGAAGCATACTTTGAACACAACAAACAAAACAACTAAACAAAGACTAAACAGACAGTAACTAAAACTACCCCAAAAAAACCAAAATTAACAACCCAGACAATAGCAAATGGCCATGTAATGATTCATAGGTTTTTAATTTACCAAAAACTTTCAAAATTGAGGAAGGGAATCACTAAAAAACAAGATGCACCATGAATCATTAGATAGCCTAAGAGCTACATGACTAAAAATTAACAACAAAGAGAACCTAACTAAACAACCAACCAAAGGAACTAAACAAATAAGAATTAACTGAAAAAGAAAGAAAGAGTAAAGACCTACAGAGGAAAAAGAAAAGAAACTTACGCAGAAGAGGATGGGACTGAAAATGATAATCACCATAAGGATGAAGGATAACCAAGAAGAGGATGATGGCAGGCAGCGGGGTAGACTAAGGATGAGTGGTAGCCGAAACGGGAGAGGATGGTGAAGAAAAAGGTAGGCGAGGAAAGGGGAAGGGAAGAGGCGCCGGTTGTGGATACTGAAAGGGGGGCCGATGGATGAGAGAAGGCTGAAGGGGGGCGGTTTTGGCAAGAATAGTAACTGAAGAAAGATACATAGGGGGGTTTAAGGTTAAGGGGAGGTGAAAAGACTAAAATGGAGTTAAGGGAATTGAATGGGTAGGCAGTTACAAAGGGCAAAGAGGTAATTTGACACTGGAGAAAAGGGTTTAAATAAAATGATCTGCGCAGAAATTGGGGTTTCGCCACGATGAAGGTTTGAGTTCATCGCGATGAAACCTTCCTAAGATGAAAAGAAAGGAAAGGAAAAAAGGCCTCGCCACAGCGAAACCATAAGTTCACCGTGGTGAAAGTATCCCGAGAGGGAGAGACAGAACTAGGTGAGCTTCGCCACTGCAAGGGTTGTAGTTCGCCATAGTGAAAGTTCACCAAAAGCAATAAACAAAAGCTGGGCAACTTCGCCGCGGTGAAGGGTGAAGTTTGCCGTCGCCAAAGTAGCCCGAGACGCCCAAAAACTAACAGAAACAACACAGCAGCAGAGGAACAAAGCACAAAAACAAAAGGGCAGCTGGATACTTTAGAAACTTTTTAAGTGTACAAAATGAGATCAAAAGGTGCTCAATAAACACATGATAAGGTAGCACAACACACAAAATAGAGTAGCAAACTTTCTTTATCAATCAAAAACATATAATTTAACAATTTGCCACATTATGACAATTAAGACACAACGAGAAAGAGCAGAAATGAAAACCAAGAAAGGAATCTTATTGAACAGGAAAATAATTGACTACACTAAAACTATACTACTGAGACAGTTTCTCCCCAACACTTAATTAGCATACCAATTCACAGAATATATCACGAGCAATAGTAGCGCAAAAGTAAGTAAATGAGTGAAGGAAAGAAACAACCTAGGAATTAAGGAGGCTTTTGATTCTCATGGTAGAGCTTCAATAGATCGCCATTGACTTGAAGTCTAGATCCAGTTTCCTCATGTAAAAGCTCAACCATGCCAAAGTTGCGTACTCTTATGACTGTGTAGGGCCCGTCCCATCTAGTGTTGAATTTTCCTTGCTTGAAGGTGAACCGGGCCTTATACAACAATACTCGGTCGCCCTCTTTGAAGTGCTTCTATAGGATTCCCCAGTCATGCACGAACTTTGTTTTCTCCTTGTAGAGTCTGGAGTTTTCATAGGCTTCAAGTCTAAGCTCCTCTAACTCTTGCAGTTGCAACTTCCTTTCCTTTCCGGTAGACTCTATATTCAGGTCGCACTGCTTGACTGCCTAATAGGCCTTATGCTCGAGCTCCACTGGTAAATGACAAGCTTTCCCAAAAACCAACCGGTAAGGGGACATGCCAATAGGTGATTTTTATGCTGTCTGGTAAGCCCACAATGCTTCTTCTAAATGCAAACTCTAGTCTTTCTTGGAAGGCTTTACCATCTTTTCCAGTATGTGCTTCACCTCTCTATTTGAAATTTCAGCTTGACCATTGATTTGGGGGTGGTAGGCAGTGGAGATTTTATGAGTGACACCAAATTTTGAAAACAAATTATCTACAATCCTATTACAGAAATGTGTACCTCTGTCACTTACTTCAGCCTTAGGGATCCTATACCTACAGAAAATGTTTGATTTAAGAAATTTTGAAACAGCTTGGGCATAATCTTTTATCAGTAATTTTGAGATCTAGAACTGAGCAAAACATACGACAGATAAAAATATTTATTAGTAATTATCAAACTATCAGAGTTTAGCAGAAATGCACAATTGATAACATTTAAGTACTATCAGAATTTAAAGATACAACAGACATAATAGGAGGCATAAGTAAATTAGAAAGAACTGTCAGAGTTTAAATTGCAGGAAATCATAATACATAAAAAACATAACAAAAGGCACAACTAAAATTACAAAAGAACTAAGAACAAAGTAGACTTCTTCTCCCCCTTTTTGTCAACATTAGAAGATGGGGAAGGAGAAGAGATAGTAGGCAAGGTAATGGAAATAGGGAGAGGGGGAAGTGGAGAAATTTGAGATAGGGTCTGAGAAATAGGTGGAAGAGGAAGAGAGGGAGTAGGTTAAGGAACTGTGATAATAGCTAAGGTAGTAGGAGGAGGAGTAGGAGAGAATGTAGAAGGGATAGAAGGCGAGATAGAAGTAGGAGAGGTAGAGATAGGTGAAGAAGGTGGTGCAGGATTAGGGTGAGAAGGAGAGGGTGGATGAGATAGGAGGTCTTCAAAGTTGAAGGAGGTGCTAGGGGTTGAGAAGTTTGTGCAGAGGGAGGCAACCATTCCCTTGAGCTCTTTGAGCTCTTTCTCCACAAGATTAAATCTCAGGGACACCTCCTTTTCTAGCATGGCCATGGCTCTTTTGTGGAGGTCCAAGATAGTGTGCAATCCTTCAAATTTTCTATCTGAGATTTCCCTATAATCCTTTACAGTGGCATACACCCTTTTCACAAACTCTTGTAGTTCAGTTTGGAACATATTTCAGATGGTGTTGCCATAAAATGAGGGACCAGAGGTTTAAGAGGGTTCTATAGAAGACTTAGCCTCATCCTGGCCCTTTAAAGCACTGGTCACTAGTTGTTTTCCTTTCTTTTTCCTTGCCAGTTTCTATGAAAATCGAAAGGGTATTAGAATTCTCATTTTATTAAGCTAATTAATTCCAAATGCAGGAACATTCACTTTGACTTCTCCAGGCTCGAATGGTGCAATGTTGTTTACTTGGACAAAGTATGTAACTTGTTGAGGATAGGGAATGGGTGTGGATTGTGAAACGTCCTACCTTTAACCTCTCAAAGCACACATTTGTAAGCATTATGGTTCAAGTAGATCATGACACAAGCCCGTGGATTTAAAATTTTAACATAATTACTCGGGTTACTATTTACTGTTTAATTTCCAGATTACAGGCCCAACGTCAAAAATTCATAACTAATTCCATAAAAATCGTATTGGGGTATTCTAAAATTTTACAGAAAGCTATTTTGATGCTCTTTAAGGAAAAAATATCCAATTGGACTTATCTTTGTCCAATTCATACAGTTTAATCAATAAATATTACTGTTCATTTCGTAAAATCTGAAACTTTCAGATTCTATGGCTCAACATTGGAAATTCGTATCTCCTTGTGTACACATCCAATTGAGGTAATCTACCTCTCATTTTAAAGCTTAGGATGTTTAATATGAGTATACCAAATCTCATAACTTAACTCATTTTTTTTGGTAGGTCAAACTAGAGCTACAAACTCACTGCTCCAGGACCTACGTTTTATCCCTTAACATCTCTTTACTTTAATTCTTTTTATTTCTTTGGCATACATAACATGGGCGTACTCTTTCCCATTCATGCTCATATATTTCTACACATGCTATAAGCATTATAATTAAATACATGGCATCATAGGCATCCATAACATAAATTACATAATAGGAGAATTACACATTGAATAATAATATCATTTATTAACATCAATAATTCTCCATTTTCTTCTCCTTGCTTCCTATGCCATTATTGCCCATTGATGATTGACCTAAATGATTGGTTAGGAAGGGGGTGAGATTCGGGAGAATCTTAGTAGCAAACAATACCATATTAATCATGCTAGATGGATGCTAATACACTACACGTAACTTGTTTATTCTCTTGTTAATTAGTGACATATTAGCATGCTCAAAGCTAACTTCTTAATGCATGGCCATGGAGACATAATCTAGTCATCATGAATAGAAATTATAGTAGCTAAAACATGTCACAATAACATTCAATAATATGTACACGGCAACACACAAGCATACAACATCAAGCAATGACAATAGGTAAGTTCACTACCTTGCATCTCAAGCTTTCCTCTTACTTTTCCTTTGACTCCCTTGACTTTCCAACCATGTAGGTATTCAGTCAACATCACCAAATATCATCTTGGATGTTTCAAGGTCCTAAACATAGTCAAATGATCATACAATCTATTAGAACCACTAGATTACATAAAGTTCAAGACTAGCTCTCTTGAACCTCAACCCGTTCTCTTGCTTTTAGGGTTTTCTTTCTAGCTTTTCTAACATAAATCTCATCATTTCCCATCCTCAAGATCCATTTCTTGTCAATTAGGACCACTTTAGATGGCCTTAGATTCAAGAAGATCAAATCTGAAAATTATGCTTCGTGGGTACTGTTCACACAGAAATTCCAGAATTTTCGCTCAACTTTAAAAATTCATAATTAATTCTAGCAAAATCAAAATTGAGTGATTCCAAGTCTCACTTAAATCTCCTTAAGTTAAATTTACATAAAAAATAGTTTTAGAAGCCAATTCTATTCTTAACAGTACCGAAATTGTACGGAAATTGACACTCTTCCAAAGGTTCAACACTATTTCCAGATTTCAAACCCTAACTTTGAAAAATCACCATAAATCGTACACATATCTAAATAAAGTGTTCTACCCATGGATTTAAAGCTCATAGAGTGTGCTTTAATCATACCAAATTTCAGAATCAGATACAAAGGGTAACTTATTTGAAATAGGCATCAAACCAGATGCTACAACCATCACATACCTTGATCTTGAAGCTTGAACTTAGGTGGACTTTCTCTCACTAAAAATAGCTCTTTCTCTCTCTAAATGCAAGAGCGGCAGAGTTTCCCTTATGGTTCCTTGGTTGGCTGAAAATGTGAGGGGAGGAGTGCCTATTTATAGCCAAAAATTTGGCTTGAATGGACCAAAATGCCCTTGGTTTTTAATAGATAGGGTAAGGTTAATTTTGAAACTTCAAGTTGACTTTTACATCATCACTGCATCATCTTCTTGCATCATGCTTACCTCAACCTTCTAGAAGCCGCCAAGTGTCATAAAAGTGGTGGAGGAGAAGGGAGATTAGATCCTAACTGTTAGATCAAACTTGTTTCCTAAGTTTCCTCCAAATTTACTTGGCCCACATTTCTCCGACTTTCTTTATGGCCTTCCGGAGCTCAGAAAATTCTTCTGTCTACTTCATAAATTCCTTTTAATTCTAGAGAATATCTATGAATTTTCTTAGGCCATAACACTTCCTTTAAGCCTTGCATAAAAATTCATTTACTAAAATACCCTTTTATCAGCAAAACCGGTTCTTTAATTTATTAAAGCCATTCCACTGGCCTTTTAGTTGCGAGACTAATTTTATAAATTAGTACAACTTTCAACCATTTGACCTCATTTTTGCATACATTTTTGAGGTCTCTTGCTATTTTAAATAATTACCTCAAACAATGTACTTTTTATCGGCCATAACCTTATAAATTCCATTTAAGCTGCCTCAGGGGTATTTTTGTCTTTTCTCTTCACAGAAGAGCCTTAGAATATTATTTCCCATTTTCTTGGAATTCTCTGTATACTCTTCCATTTTTACTCCTGCTGGTCATAACTTTTAGAATTTACGCTTTAGTCCCTGCTTGGACTTAACTTCATATAACCCTCTCTTTGAGGTTTCTAGCTTAACCTTTGGCCTGTATCTACCCTCTTTTCTCTCTCTGGGCCTTCGAGACTTTACTGGAGCCTCTAGGCTTGATTATACTTGAGCCCCTGAAAACTTTTACTTTGCAGTTTAGTCCCTGAAACTGCTTTAATTTTCTTTCTCGTCTTTGGGACTTCTGCTAATAGGGGTCTGGTAGCCTATCCAATTTAGGCTATTTCTGGTACTTCTAGGCCTAAAAGTTTGGATGTTACAGATTGGGACTTGTTGAGAGTGAAATCCTTCATCTCACTATAGATTAAGGCTCCAATATTAATTTTCTCTCCACTGATTACACTGGCCAACAGGAGGTAGTCATCCTGGTTTAAGTGTGAAAAACTGCCACACTTGTTCACTATGCTCCTGGAATAAATATAGTGAATTATTCGGTAATAATCACAAATTTGCATCATTGGAAAGTTTAGCTCTCCTAGGTAGTTATTACTCTACATCAGAATCTTGTATGCTTTTATATCATTCATGGCCCCTCCTCTAATATTCTAGATTCCCTAGAAATTTATTTATCTTAGCAGAAGTGAGAGTAATGGTTCTGTCTCTGAGTTTTGTTGTGAGATAATCACTTACCAAATTATCTTGGTCATTATACTCTTCAACAGATTCTATGTTGCAGTAAAATCTCTTGACCACTTCAGGGCAGTATTCGCCACTAATACTCAGCCAGTTGGAGTAGTGTTCCAGAAGGTTACTTAAATCCAATTTGATTTTCTCATTCTTTTTCAAACTATCTAGATTCACAGAGACCACAGGACAAAATTTTTGAGTTGTAAAATCAACTTTAAACATTATCATGCTTACATCTTGATCTAGATTTCCAACCAAGAATTCAGATGGTGATTTGAATGGTATACCTTGGGCAGAAAACTATTGAGACACACTTTCACTTGTGATTTGATCATGTCGTTTTGCCTTGGGGTCAAATGCAAGAAATTTACCAAATTGCAAGGATTGCAGCACAATAATACAACTCAGGTTGTATTCACTTTTGGGAGCCTTTATTGATGACCTAAGCTAGACTAAATGCTATGCAATGCAATGAAATGGGGTTTTGGGTTTTTAAGATTAAATTGAATTGTGACTAAATTATATGCAATGGAAATAAACCTAAGCTATATTTTTTTTAGCATTTTTGATAAGATGATGCTGGAATGGAAATGGATAATAGGAAACCTCTTGAAAATGGTTTTAATGGCAATCATAGTTTACTTAAGATATTGGGATTTTCATAAAATCATTAGGTTTTCTAGAATAACAACCTTAATAACTCATTGAGTCTAATGTTTAAATCAATAAAATTCATTAATGAAAACATTGTTAAGCTCTCCTAATGTGTAATTTGAGAATGATCATGCAATTGGTTCATTACAACCCAAAATCAACTCAATATCAAAACCTGACCATGTGATATAAGGGAGAATCAAGAGAGTTACAAGGAAACATATATGTGACTACATATATTGAAGCACAGAATTGAACATTAACCAATCCAAACTACAAATATAAATCATTAACCAATGATTACAGTAACAATCCAAGTTCCTAACTAAGAATTTACAACTCCTAGACCTAGAAAGCCATAAATCATAAAATTGAAAAATGAAACTAAACTCCCCTTTAAAGTCTGGAAACTCGTGCCACTCCACCACTCTTCAAGAGTTGATAAACCTTAGCCCTCTGTAGCTTTAAGAAAAGCTCTAACTGGAGTGAATTTGTCAACCATGGCAGCTAGGACTAGAAGGAAATGACATGGAGTGAAGGAAAGGTGAAGGAAATGGATGGAGAAGAAGATGAGAGAATAGAGGTGTTAGAGATGAGAGAACTGAGTGATAGGTCAAAAATAGGGTTTCTAAGGGTTTTAGGGATCAATCTGGGTCAGCTCATATGAGTAGAGGGTCCTTCTTTGTGTTCTGAATCCAAATCTGACGTTACTGATATGAAGGAGTTGGCCGCAATGAACTCAAAAGTTTACTGCGATGAACTATTACAGAAAAGAGTTTCAGTAAGATTTTGAAAGTTTGTCACGATGAACTATTCCAGAAAGGAACTTTAATGAAATTCTAAGAGTTTCCCACAGCGAACTATTCTAGAATAGTCACTGATGCACATTTTCAGACTTTTTGCCACAGCACAGCATTTCCTTGGCCGCATCCAACTATTCCAGATTCAATATTTTGACTTCTCGCGTTGTGTAATGCTTTGGTCTTCAATCTTGGCTCTAATTCTCAAGTGTCCTACAATGAAAAGCAACAATTTGAAGCATCAGTTGTTCTAGAAATCAATTGGTACAATTAATAACCAATTATAACAATTTTACCCTTAAAAAGACACTAACTCAAAGTAAGGACTCTTAATCTAAATTAAGCACAATTATCATCAAAAGGAGCCAAAATCTATGATAAAAACCCTTAAAATGATATGAAATAACATAGAACAATTAGATTCAATGAAGTCCCCCATACTTAAACCTTTGTATTCCTTGACAAAGGTAAAACAAAACCAGAGCAAGAGAATAGAATTGATGCAAATAGGAACCCCTATTAATTCAAAGTAAGAAAGTGGTAGTGCCATTAATCTAACTCTTTAAACAAGCAACTATAGTGATTTAATTTAATAAGAAGGGATTAAAGTAGAGTACAATCAATGCATTGGAAATGAACAAAAGAGAAAACACTCAAGATATAAACTATTTTACTCTACTCATCAAGTTGGGGTAATTCTCTCTCAAATCCACTTAATCAACACGTTGCCATAAGCTTGTTAAAATCCTATCTCTCCACTGTATGAATGTAATGATCAAGAGGACTTTTAAGGTTATGATGAATGGAAAGAGCTAAATGAAATGAAATGAGGTGAACAGATATGAAATGATTAAGCACCAAGCATTTTAGAAAAGGTTTTCAACTAACATTTACCCTATTTCTCTAAAAGCATAACTTTATTCTTTAAACCACCAATGAACTGCCTTATTTCAAAACTTTATTTTATTTGTGATCTTTCCTTGGATTTTCTCAAAATTTTCTTCTATTTCTTTCCCCTTTTTCTATTTCTCTTTTTCTTGGGTAATTCTAAATCCAAGAAAACAAAGTTTAACACATCATGAATGTAATAGTAAAAATGTTGGAAACTTGAATGTGTAATGTATGTCTTGGCACTTAAGAAAAGATGAAGGCTCAAATGGCAAACAATAGATGAAATTGTGAGGGTTTATGTTTGGGATGTAGGGGTTTAGAAAAGAATGCCTCTATCATGCTCATAATATTAATACAACCAAGTTTTGAATAAGGACTAAAACAAGTTCTAGAAAGTAGAAGATATAAGTGGATGCAACACACTATGAATGAAAATTAGGCTCAAAGAATCTTCCAACATGGCTAAATCTCAAATGCTCATGCACAAAGATTAACTATACTCTAGATTAATCACAATACATTAACTCAATCAATATAAAAGCTAGCTTGAAGAATTGTGAGCAATGAAACTAAAACAATCAACTCTGAACAACTAGCAATTCTCATGAGTATCAATACGAGTTCAAAAACATTTACCAAAGTCCAAGAATACAAAAATTCAAGTATAAGTTAATTGAAGCAAAAATTTGCAAAAATTTTGACTCAAAATCTTCATATTCAGCTCAAAAAAATCAATTAAAATTTTGAAATTTTTTTAGAAAACCAAATTTCCAATAAACACGGAAAAACACAACATAATCAGTAAATATCAATCTCTCCCCTACACGTAAATCTTACATTGTCCCTAATGCAAAACTCAAGTGCAACCCAAGATCAAAATAAGAGAGACCAAAACCAAAAATGGAGGAAAAGAAAAGAAAAGAAAACAAACTACTTTTACTACTGGTTATGTCCCTCCCCCACACTTATCTCACAAAACAAGCAAATAATTTAAAAGATAAGAATTAAAGAAGGAAAGAGACAACCTTAAGGATAAAACCTGTCACACCTTACTTATATAATACCTTAGCATTTATTTAGAACCATTCCAGACCACTTTGGATGGTCTTAAGCTTAAAATTTCAATTTGGACGTTAATTTTCGAAAAATTACTATTCACTGTCCAGTTTTCAGATTACAGGTCCAACTTTGAAAAATCATAACTAATTCTAGAAAAATCGTATAGAGGTGTTCCAAAATTCTACGGAAAGCTATTTCAATTCTCTTTAAGGGAAAAATATTCAACTGAACTCATCCTCACTGAAAACGTACAGTTTATTGGATTAAAATTACTATTCATTTGGTAAAATCTGGACTTTCCAGATTTTGCGCTTTAACTTTGAAAATTCATATCTCTTCGTATACACATCCAAATGAGGTGATTTACCACTCATTTTGAAGCTTAGGATGTGTGCTATAAGGCTACCAAATTTCGTGATTTAACTCATTCATTTGATAGGTCAAACGGAAGCTCAAAACTAACTACTTCAGGACCTACGTTTTATCCTTTAATATCTCCTTACTTTAATTCTTTTTATTTCTTTGACATACATAGCATGGGCTTAATCTTTCTCATTCATACTCATATACTTTCATTCATGCCATAAACATCCTAAGAATATACATTGAAGTAATGGCATTCATAACATAATTTACAGCATAGGAGAACTATACATTGAATATTCATATCAATCATTTGCATTAATAATTCTCCACTTCTTCTCCTTGCTTCTCATGCCATTAGTGCCCATCATTGATTGACCTAAATGGTTGGTTAGGGAGGGGGTGAGATTTGAGGGAATCTCAGTAGCAAACAATACCACATAATCATGCTAGATGGATGCTAATGCACTACACGCAACTTGTTTATTCTCTTGTTAATTAGTGACATACTAGCATACTCAAAGCTAACTTCTTGATGCATGGCCATGGAGACATAATCTACTCATCATGAATAGCAATTACAACAGCTAAAACATGTCACAATAACATTCAATAACATGTACACGGCAACACACAAGCATACCACATCAAGCAATGACAATAGGTAAGTTCATTACCTTGCACCTCAAGCCTTCCTCTTACTTTTCCTTTGACTCCCTTGACTTTCCAACCATGTTAGCTTTCGGTCAACATCATCAAACATCCTCTTGGATGTTCCAAAGGTCCTAAACATAGTCATAATGATCATACAATCTATTAGGACCACTAGATTATATAAAGTTCAAAGCTAGCTCTCTTGAACCTCAACCCTTTCTCTTAGTCTTAGGGTTTTCTTTCTAGCTTTTCTAACATAAATCTCATCATTTCCCATCCTTATGATCCATTTCTTGTCAATTAGGACCACTTTAGATGGCCTTAGATTCAAGAAGATCAAATCTGGAAATTTTGGTTCGCGGGTACTGTTCACGCAGAATCTCCAGAATTTTTTTGCTCAACTTTGAAAATTCATAATTAAATCTAGAAAAATCCAAATTGAGTTCTTCTAAGTCTCACTGAAAGATAATTAAGTTAACTTTAAAGAAAAAATAGTTTCAGGAACCAATTCTACGCCGAACAGTACCAGAATTGTACGGAACTCGACAATCTTTCAAAAGTTCAACACTGTTTCCAGATTTCAAACCCTAACTTTGAAAAATCACCATAAATCATACACATATCCAAATAAAGTGTTCTACCCATGGATTTAAATCTCACAGAGTGTACTTTAAGCATGAAAAATTTCAGAATCAGATACACACAGTAACTAATTCGAAATAGGTATCAAATCAGATGCTACAGCCACCACATACCTTGATCTTGAAGCTTGAACTTTGTTCCTTCTTCTTGGCCTTTACCCCTACGTTTTTCTCTCTAAATTTTGGCAGAGTTTCCCCTCTTAAACTCATATTGGCTAAAAATATGAAGGGGAAGAGGCTCTATTTATAGCCAAAAAAGTTGGCTTGAATGGACCAAAATGCCCTTGGTGGCTAATAGAAAGGGTAAGGGCAAATTTTGGAAGTTCAAGTGGACTTTTGCATCATCATTGCATCACCTTATTACATCATGCTTACCTCAACTTTCTAGAAGATGCCAAGTGTCATGAAAGTGGTGGAGGAGATGGGAGATTAGATCCTAGCCGTTGGATCAAACTTGTTTTATAAGTTTCCTCCGAATTTACTTCACCCACGTTTCTCCGGCTTTCTTTATGGCCTTTCGGAGCTCAGAAAATTGTTCTGTCTGCTTTATAAATTCCCTTTAATTCTAGAGAATATCTATGAATTTTCTTAGGCCATAACACTTCCTTTAAACCTTGCATAAAAATTCATTTACCAAAATGCCCTTTTATCGGCAAAACCGGCTCTTTAATTTATTAAAGCCACTCCACTGTCCTTTTGGTTGCGGGACTAATTTTATAAATTAGTACAACCTTTCAACCATTTAACCTCATTTTTGTATATATTTTTGAGGTCTCTTGCTATTTTAAATAATTACCTCACATGGTATACTTTTTACTAGTAATAACCTCACAAATTCCGTTGAAACTGCCTCAGGGGTATTTTCATCTTTTCTCTTCATAGAAGAGTCTTAGAATATTATTTCCAATTTTCTAGGATTTTCTTGGAATTCTCTGCGTACTCTTCTATTTTTACCCCTGTTGGTTATAACTTTCTGAATTTACAGTTTAGTCCCTTCTTGGACTTAGCTTCATATAATTCTCTCTTTGAGGCTTCTAGCTTAACCTTTGGCCTGTATCTAGTCTCTTTTCTCTTTTTGGGCCTTCGAGACTTTACTGGAGTCTCTAACCTTAATTATACCCGAGCCCCTGAAAACTTTTACTTTACAGTGTAGTCCCTGAAACTGCTTTAACTTCCTTTTTCATCTTTGGGACTTCTGCTCACAGGGGTCTGGTAACCTATTTAATTTAGGCTATTTCTGGAACTTCTAGGCCTAAAAGTTTGGATGTTACAAAACCTCTTTAGACTCTTGTAGGAGAAGTTCTCATCCCAGATGAGAAACATGTATTTATTCCATGTGCTCACTTCTCCTTTATTGATCTTCCTTAGTAGAGGTGGTGTGTAGTCTTGCAAGCAAGTAGAACCAACAGCAGTACCACATCCAAAAATAAGAACATGAAGAGAATAAAAATGAAATAAAGATAATTTAGAAGTTAATCTCTCCAAGTAACTATCACAACCAAGAAAGTCAATAACACTCTCATCAATAGGAGTCAAACTTTTATTTAAAGTTTTGAAACACTCAAGCTCATGTGAAGTGGAAGCTGAAGAATCCAACTGATAGTTGTTGGAGTACAGTACATCACTATCACATTCATAAGAGGTAATGTGTAAAGGGGGATAAAAGAAAGAACAAAAAGATTTATGCAAACTACTATTTACAAAGTAAGATAAATCAGAAGGCAAATCACAAGATAAAATTTGTTAGAAAAACTTATTGATATTCATGATTTTATCAATTGAAACTTTGAAGCCTTTCTCAACATTATTAGAAGCTACAAACTCATTGGAATTATCATGAATTTGATTCTTAAGGTAATAGTTAGGTTCACATTTTTCCATAGAACCATCTTTCAGGCAATTCATATCAACATCATGCTTTATATTTTCAACACTTTCAGTATTAGAAGTGTTGGAAATTGTGCCCTAGGGGCCAATCATTTTGCTATGAACATTGTTGATTTATGAATTTATTAATTACGTTATCATATTATTTGCATGTTTACTGTGATGACTATCCTTGGATAACTCATGGTTTATCCTAAATGTCCCTGGTCGGTCATCTATGTGAAGCAAAGATGAAATAAGACCAGTATGACTTTAAAGATATATAGAGATATAAATTAAAGTCATAGGCACATGTAAGAGTACAAGGTGTTGGACCGACCCGCTATGAGAGAGCTGCATGGGTTAAGTCATAAGCTTCTCTCATATATAAACCATGTCACTGTGCCCTTTGACCTGAGATCGTCATGGATTCCTACATGAGAAAAGCTCAGCTTTGACCTAGTCAAAAGTCACTTTTGACTGAGTGATCATAAAGACTATGTTCAGGCTTAGTGGTTTTTTATGCAGAGGAATGTGAATGGTCAAGATGGAATTTGTCCCTCACATTCGTAGAGAGATATTACTGGGCCCCTCGATGAGTGAGTCTGAGAAATGTATGGCCATACTATAATGGAAAGGTAGTTCCGTTTCTATACTCAGACTACTCAGGGATCGAGAAAGTAATGGTCATGAATAGGAGGATGACGTTCTCCATGCCTCATCCATGACCAAAATGTCGTGTGACAAAAGGGACGCGATATGGTTGTATGAAAGGTTGCATTGTTCAATGATTCTCATATGTTTTGGGTAGTCGTGATGTCTTGCTAGAGACCGCTTACGACTTGTGAGTCATTATAGTTAATGGCCCACTGCCAACTTCATATGGGCCTACAGGGTCGCACACAAAATAGCCCAACGCGAGTTATGATGTCCAGATTCATTGAATCTAAGATATGTCTAGATTCAATGAATAATATAGGGTGGACGTGTATATATATATATATATAAATTCGTATATATATATTACATAAATATAAGAGATATTAATTATTAGATTTAATTTATAAGGATAAATTAGATCTATGTAAATTAATTTGTCATATCTTTATTTTGAATTAAATAAATAGGTGAATTAAAATATGTGAGACGGATTTAATATAAGCCATATTTATTTAATTGTTCTCTTATCTGATTAGGCAATATTTGATATTGCATTAATTTTGGAATTAATTTGGGATTAATTTTGAAATTAATTATCATGAATAATTCCTATAGCATCCTATATATATGATATTGGGAGCTAGGGTTTTAGTGAGAGTGAAAGCACTAAACAGATAAGGGACGGCCAAAAGTGAGAAAAGAGGACGGATTTTGAAAACCCTAGACGGACGTAGACGCTAGCACGTCATTCGAGATTGAGGGCTACTCGTGTGGATACCAGTAGAGGAAGCCGACCGGAGTTGTCGACTTCGAACGACAAAGGAGGCGAGCAGAGGCATCCTGAACGGCGGAATCACCAAGCCACCAGGAAATCGAACACCGAAGGTAATGCTTCTTACTACCTAACTTAAACGCGATCGGTAGATCCGGGCAAGGGATTGAAAGTTTTAAAATTTTAAGTTGATTTCCGCTGCGCGTTGTCTTTCAATTCCCTTCAAGAAGGTGATGCACACACTTTATCAAAGTTCTGCTTTTGCCACTGAACAAGTATATCATTTTTGTTATCAATGCAATCCTTGCATATAGTGCAAGTATTGCAAGAACAAGATAAAAGGTTCATTCAAATTAGAATTAATTTCACCATCCAATCTAGCACTAGAAAGAGAAGCATGTTCTTCACACAAAGAAGCAATGATAGTGCAAGTAACATCATCAATTAAACAACTACTATTAGAAGTGTTTAAGTGAGAGTTTTCATTTTGAAACATATGAGGGGATTCAACTATGATTTCCTTATCCACCTCATCATCACTCACATCATCAATAACTTCAACATGAATAGTAGTTATAGCACAAGGGTTAATCTCCTCAAGAAGAGGAGCAATACTACCTGATGTACAGCATAAGTCCTTATGAGTTTGTAGATGCTCTTGCTTCATCTCAGCTTCTTGGATGAGTAAATCTGGATACTTTGATTCATCCTTCCCAATCTCATACTCAATTTGCACTGTATTACTCAAGAACTTGTCCAATGCACTCTTACATTTTTCTAACTCTTCCTCTGATTCCTTAGAGATTCCAGATATTCATGCTTCTTCAAGTAATCCATGCTAGTATGAATTCAAGCGACCATACGCTTCCTTTAAAAATTGTATTTGGTCATTATTAGGAATAGTGAGAAATGGGTCAGGTTCATTGAATTAATGTTCATGAGATTGGGGAAGGGGTTGGTACAATGATTAGGATGAGGGTTGATGGTAACATTCATTTGGTATAGAAGGTAGTTCAAAGGAGGGATTATGTAGGGAGAATGGTTCAAGGTATGAAGTGGAACATAGATAGAGTGGTGATGATGGTTCATGAAATGGTTGGTGATGAGGAAGTGTATTGGTGGTCGGGTTCATGTGATGGAATGTTTGGCTCATGATATAGATGATGTGAAGGAATATGTTCAAAGTGTGGATTGTATGGTGGAGGTGATAAGTCATAATGTGGTTTTGGTGGTGGATATTGATTTAAGTGTGAATGGAATAAAGAGGTATGGTAAGGGGGATGTGGAGGGTCATTCATCCACTCATGGCCATAATTATTATAAGGATAAAGTGTATCATATCCTTGATAAGTCCCACTATGTTCTTTATGATTAAAGTGTGATCGTAGAAGATCCAATTCTTACTGTATGGAATTAAATCCTTGAGAGAAATCATCACCCATCAAAGTGTTGTCGCCTACAAAAGAGGAAGGGTAATCAGATGGACCTAAATTATTATTAAACCAAGCTATAAGAAAGCTAAAAAATCAATTCTCAAAGATTTTTTAAGTCTAACCTTAAAAGAAACAGGGTAAGAAGCTATTTTTTTTTTTAAACAGGGGACCCTTTACTGCGGCAAAAGGAAGGGCTTGCCGTGGCAAAGCTGTCCAGAAAGGGAGAATGTGATCTGGTATAGCATACTACGCCGCAGAGAAACATAAAGTTGGCCGCATCAAAGCTATCCCGAGGTGAAAAGAAGTCTAGAACTATAGGTTATGTCACGGCAAAAGACAAAGTTTTCCACGGTGAACAGTTCCTAAACACTAGAAAATACAGAACAGTGAAACAGAAACAGTAGTAGAAAGAGATTAAAAGGCACAAACACTTTGCAAAACCTCTAAAATTTGAAAACAAACCTAAAAAAGGCAAAGAATGCTATGAAATGTATGAAGTTAAATGTAAAAAGAAAATTAAAATCAAGATCTTTGTTTGTATATCTCAAAATTTTTATGTAATATAAAACCTATTATGCATAATGCAAATATCTAACCTAAGAGGCTCACAAATCCCTAATCAACTAAGGTTGACAATTAACTAGACTAGGGAACCAATTGCTTGGCTCCCCGATAACGGCGCCATTGATTTGACCATGTCATTATGCCTTGGGGTCAAATGCAAGGAATTTATCAAATTGCAAGGATTGCAACACAATGATGCAACTCGGGTCGTGTTCACTTTTGGGAGCCTTTATTGATGACCTAAGCTATATTAAATGCTATGCAATGCAATGAAATGGGGTTTTGGATTTTTAAGATTAAATTGAATTGTGACTAAAGTATATGCAATGGAAATAAACCTAAGCTATATTTTTTTTTAGCATTTTTGATAAGATGATGCTGGAATGGAAATGGATATAGGAAACCTCTTAAAATGGTTTTAATGGCAATCATAGTTTACTTAAGATATTGGGAGTTTTATAAAATCATTAGATTTTCTAGAATAACAACCTCAATGACTCATTGAGTCTAATGTTTAAGTCAATGAACTTCATTAATGAAAACACTGTTAAGCTCTCCTAATATGTAAGTTGAGAATGATAATGCAATTGGTTCATTGCAATCCAAAATCAACTCAATATCAAAATGTGACCATGCAGATAAGAGAGAATCAAGAGAGTTACAAGGAAACATATGTGTGACTACATAAATTGAAGCACAGAATTCAATATTAACTAATCCAAACTACAAATGTAAATCATTAACCAATGATTACAGTAACAATCCCATGTTCCTAACTAAGAATTTACAACTCCTAGACCTAGAAAGCCATAAATCATAACTAAAAATTGAAAATTAAAACTAAACTCCCCTTTGAAGTCTGGAAACTCATGCCACTCCACCATTCTTCAAGAGTTGATAAACCCTAGCCCTCTGTAGCTTTAAGAAAAGCTCCAACTAGAGTGAATCTGTCAACCATAGCAGCTGGGAGTAGAAGGAAATGAGATGGACTAAAAGAAAGGTGAAGGAAATGGATAGGGAAGGAGATAGAGGTGAAGAGGCAAGAAGATGAGAGAATAGAGGTGTTAGAGACGAGAGAATTGAGTGATAGGTCAAAAATAGGGTTTCTAAGGGTTTTACCGATCAATCTGGGTCAGATCATATGAGTAGAGGGTCCATTTTTGTGTTCTGGATCCGAATTTGATGTTGTTGATCTGAAGGATTTGGCCGCGGCGAAATAAAAAGTTTGTTATAGTGAACTATTACAGAAAAGAGCTTCAGTAAGATTTTGATAGTTGGCCACGACAAACTCAAAAGTTTACCACGACGAACTATTCTAGAAAGGAACTTCAATGAAATTCTAAGAGTTGGTCGCGGCGAACTTAAAAGTTTGTCACGGTGAACTGTTCCAAAATAGTCACTAATGCACATTTTTAGACTTTTTGCCACAGCACAATATTTCCTTGGCCGCAACCAACTATTCCAGATTCAATATTTTGACTTCTCATGTTGTGTAATGCTTTGGTCTTCAATCCTAGCTCTAATTCTCAAGTGTCCTACAATGAAAAGTAACAATTTGAAGCATCAATTGGTCTAGAAATCAATTGAATATAATTAATAACCAATTATAACAATTTTTCTCTCAAAAAGACGCTAACTCAAAGCAAGGACTCTTAATCTAAATTAAACACAATTATCATCAAAAGGAGCTAAAATCTATGATAAAAACCCTTAACATGATATGAAATATGTAACATCCAAAGTTTTAGGCCTAGAAGTACCAGTAATAGCCTGAATTAGATAGGCTATCAAACCCCTTTTTTAGCAGAAGTCCCAAAGATGAGAAAGAAAGTCAAAGTAGTTTCAGGGACTAAACTGCAAAGTAAAAGTTTTAAGGGGCTAAAGTGTAATAAAGTTAGAGGCTCCAGTAAAGTCTCGAAGGCCCAAAGAGAGAAAAGAGACTAGATATAGGCCAAAGGTTGAGTTAGAAGCCTCAAAGAAAGGATTATATGAAGTTAAGTCCAACCAGGGACTAAACTGTAAATTCTAAAAGTTATGACCAACAGGGGAAAAATGGAAGAGGGTACAGAAAATTCTAAGAAAAATCCTAAAAAAATGGGAAATAATATTCTAAGACTCTTCTATGAAGAGGAAAGATGAAAATACCCCTGAGGCAGATTAAATGGAATTTATGAGGTTGTGACCGGTAAAAAGTATACCGTTTGAGGTAATTATTTAAAATAGCAAGAGACCTCAAAAATGTATACAAAAATGAGGTTAAATGGTTGAAATGTTGTACTAATTTATAAAATTAGTTCCGCAACCAAAAGGCCAGTGGAGTGGCTTTAATAAATTAAAGAGCCGGTTTTGCCGATAAAAGGGTATTTTGGTAAATGAATTTTTATGCAAGGTTTAAAGGAAGTGTTATGGCCTAAGAAAATTCATAGATATTCTCTAGAATTAAAGGGAATTTATAAAGTAGACAGAACAATTTTTTGAGCTCCGAAAGGCCATAAAGAAAGCCGGAGAAACGTGGGCCATGTAAATTCGGAGGAAGCTTATGAAACAAGTTTGATCCAACGGTTAGGATCTAATCTCCCATCTCCTCCACCACTTTCATGACACTTGGCATCTTCTAGAAGGTTGAGGTAAGAATGATGTAATAAGATGATGCAATGATGATGCAAAAGTCCACTTGAACTTCCAAATTTGCCCTTACCCTTTCTATTAGCCACCAAGGGCATTTTGGTCCATTCAAGCCAACTTTTTTGGCTATAAATAGAGCCTCTTCCCCTTCATATTTTCAGCCAACATGAGTTTAAGAGGGGAAACTCTGCCAAAATTTAGAGAGAAAAACGTAGGGGTGAAGGCCAAGAAGAAGGAACAAAGTTCAAGCTTCAAGATCAAGGTATGTGGTGGCTGTAGCATCTGATTTGATACCTATTTCGAATTAGTTACTGTGTGTATCTGATTCTGAAATTTGGCATGCTTAAAGTACACTCTGTGAGCTTTAAATCCATGGGTAGAACACTTCATTTGGATATGTGTACGATTTATGGTGATTTTTCAAAGTTAGGATTTGAAATCTGGAAACAGTGTTGAACTTTTAGAAGAGTGTCGAGTTCCCTACAATTCTGGTGCTGTTCAGCGTAGAATTGGTTCCTGAAACTATTTTTCCCTTAAATTTAACTTAATTAGCTTTCAGTGAGACTTGGAAGCACTCAATTTTGATTTTTATATATTTAATTATGAATTTTCAAAGTTGAGCAAAAATTCTGGAGATTCTGCGTGAACAGTATCCGCGAACCAAAACTTCTAGATTTGATATTCTTGAATCTAAAGCCATCTAAAGTGGTCCTAATTGATAGGAAATAGATCATAAAGATGTAAAATGATAAGATTTATATTAGAAAAGTTAGAAAGAAAACCCTAAGACTAAGAGAAAGGGGTTGAGGTTCAAGAAAGCTAGTCTTGAACTTTATGTAATCTAATGGTCCTAATGGATTATGTCATCATTATGGTTATGTTTAGGACCCTTGAAACATCCAAGAGGATGTTTAGTGATGTTGACCGAATGCCCACATGGTTGGAAAGTCAAGGGAGTCAAAGGAAAAGTAAGAGGAAAGCTTGAGGTGCAAGGTAGTGAACTTACCTATTGTCATTGCTTGATGTGGTATGCTTGTGTGTTGCCGTGTACATGTTATTTGAATGTTAATGTGACATGTTTTAGCTGCTATAATTGCTATTCATGATGAGTAGATTATGTCTCCATGGCCATGCATCAAGAAGTTAGCTTTGAGCATGCTAGTATGTCACTAATTAACAAGAGAATAAACAAGTTGCGTGTAGTGCATTAGCATCCATCTAGCATGATTATGTGGTATTGTTTGCTAGTGAGATTCCCCCGAATCTCACCCCCTCCCTAACCAACCATTTAGGTCAATCAATGATGGGCACTAATGGCATGAGAAGCAAGGAGAAGAAGTGGAGAATTATTAATGCAAATGAATGATATTAATATTCAATGTATAATTCTCCTATGCTGTAAATTATGTTATGAATGCCATTACTTCAATGTATATGCTTAGGATGTTTATGGCATGAATGAAAGTATATGAGTATGAATGAGAAAGATTAAGCTCATGCTATGTATGTCAAAGAAATAAAAAGAATTAAAGTAAGGAGCTATTAAAGGATAAAACGTAGGTCCTGAAGCAGTTAGTTTTGAGCTTCAGTTTGACCTATCAAATGAATGAGTTAAATCCACGAGATTTGGCAGACTTATAGTGCACATCCCAAGCTTCAAAATGAGTAGTAAATCACCTCATTTGGATGTGTATACAAAGAGATATGAGTTTTCAAAGTTAAGGCGCAGAATCTGGAGAGTCCAGATTTTACCAAACGAATAGTAATCTTAATCCAATAAACTGTATGTTTTCAATGAGGATGAGTTCAGTTGAATATTTTTCCCTTAAAGAGCATTGAAAGAGCTTCCCGTAGAATTTTGGAACACCTCCATACGATATTTCTAGAATTAGTTATGATTTTTTTAAAGTTGGACCTGTAATCTGAAAACTGGACAGTGAACAGTAATTTTCCGAAAATTAACGTCCAAATTGAAAATTTTAAGCTTAAGACCATCCAAAGTGGTCTGGAATGGTTCTAAATGAATGCTAAGGTATTATATAAGTAAGGTGTGACAAAATAACATAGAATAATTGGGTTTAATGAACTTGTTCTCTGTTTCTTTTGTTATGGTTGTCTGGGTATGGGAATGTTCATAGTCGTATCCACAGCTTTCTAAACTGAGAATTCTTCATCAGATTTTGTCTCAGATTCTTCAGTTACTACTGGCAACTTTGATTTTGAGCATGGAGACCTCCTCTGTGGTGTAGGTTGTTTAGTGCCCTCAACTTGGCTCTCTTTGATTTTAAGTACCCCCGTTTTCTTTAAAGGTTCTTGCCTCACTTTGGGTCTATATCTCTTTTTTTTTGTTGAAGGAGTGATCTCTTTGGACTGAGTTTGTTTTTTGGTGTTCTCTTCCTTGTCACTTTCAGGTTGTTTGACTCTCACTATTTTTTGTTATAAAGAAGGATTCTGAGAGATTGATCAATAGATTGAGTGTTTAAAGGGTTTAGTAGCGATTGAGAGGGCCTAAGGAGTGATTTCGAGTGAAGTGAGGTGAGTAATTTGATTGAACAGTGAAAAATTGACCGTTACGAGAAAACAGGGGAAGCATTTATCGAGCTAAGGTTCTAAAACTGACAGGTTTGTCAAGATCTGAATATTATAAGTATAAGACTGATCGATCAAGTTATCAATCAATGCATGATTGATCACGTGTTTGATAATTAAGACAAACATTCAAGAACACTGAAGGTAATTATCGATCAAGTTATCGAACAATGAATAATCGATCACGTTATCGATAAATGTTAAGTAAGAGTACGTACCTGGTCTGGTTTATTAATTATTTGATTGATTAACAGTTTATCGATGAGCTTATCGATAGTTCTTACCCATATTAACTGGCTTGTCTAACATTTCTTATTGTTGTTGATCAATGAGTTATTTGATAATTGAGTGACCAATCAGCTTATCGATAATGCTTCTTTCATCTTTGTTGCTCTATACCATATGCCTTATCTATTGATCAGGTGATCAATAATTTAGGCCATCTTCACAGCACAATTATCGATGTCTTTATCGATCATTCTATACTCTGTTTACCTCTATTTTTCGACGTGTAAATAGAGTTTCCTACAAAACAATTTTCTGCTCACTCTAATGCTTATGTTAGTCTTCAAATCATCAAAACATTAAATCTAAATGCTTACATTAAAGGAGTAATGTGAGATTTCTTACAACTCATTAGGATCTACCATTCCCAATTCTCCTCTGAAGTAATTAAATTTTTGTTCATTGAGAGGCTTTATGAATATGCCCGCTATCTGGCACTCAGTGGGAATAAATTCTACTTTCACATCTTTCTTTCGAACATGGTCCTAAATGAAGTGATGTCTAATATCAATGTCTTGGTTCGGGCATGATGAACTCAATTTTTAGACGAGCTTATGCTACCCGTGTTGCCATACAGGATTGGTATCTCCTTCAAGTTGATTCCTAAATCTTGTAGTTGTTGCTTTAACCATAGAATCTGGGCACAACAACTGGCAGTGGTAACATATTCTAATTTTGTAGAGGATATTGCCACAGTATTCTACTTCTTGCTCAACCACGAGACAAGGCATCCTCCTAGGAATTGACATTGTCTACTAGTACTCTTTCAATCCATCTTATAGCCTCTATGATCAGCATCTGAGTATCCCATTAGATATTTTGCTCCTTTCTTTGGATACTAGATTCCTAAATTTAGCGTTCTGACAAGATATCTGAGAATTCTCTTAACAGCTTCTTCATGTAATTCCTTAAGAGCTGATTGGTATCTTGCACACATTCCTACACTTAATTGAATATTTGGTTTGCTTGCTGTAAGGTAGAGTAGTGATCCAATCATTCCTCTATACTTGGTCAGATTCACGTCTTTCCCTTTCTCGTCTACGTCTAGTGAGATGGTTGAGCTCATAGGAGTCTTTACACTTTTTGTATTTTCCAAGCCATATTTCTTTAGTAACTCCTTGAAATACTTTTCTGGGATATGAATATACCATCTTTCTTCTACTTGATTTGTAATCCCAAGAAGAAGGTTAATTCTCCCATCATTGACATTTCAAATTCACCCTGTATTAAGTTAGCAAACTCTTGGCAAAGATCCTCATTAGTAGCTCTGAATATGATATCATCCACATAAATTTGAACAATTAACACTTCCTTTCTATTTCTTTTGATGAAAAGTGCTGCGTCTACTTTGCCTCTTTCAAAACCTTTTTCTATCAAGAAATTGCTAAGTCATTTGTACCAAGCTCTAGGAGCTTGTTTTAAACCATACAAGGCTTTTTTCAGTTTGTAAACGTGGTTAGGAAAATTGGGATCTTCAAAACCAGGAAGTTGTTCGATGAAAACTTCTTTCAAAATATAACCATTCAAAAATGTCCTTTTAACATCCATTTGATATAATTTAAAATCTTTTATACAAGCAAAGGCTAAGAGTACTCGTATGGCTTCCAATCTACTGCTGCAGCATATGTTTCCTCATAATCAATACCTTCTTCCTGATTATAGCCCTTAACTACCAATCTAGCTTTATTCCTGATGATTTGCACAAGTTTATCAAGCTTACTTTTGAATACCCATTTAGTGCCTATGACTGGATGGTCATTAGGTCTGGGTACCAACTCCCAAATTTGATTTCTCTCAAATTGATTCAGCTCTTCCTATATTGTTGTTATCCAAAATTCATCAAATAGAGCCTTGTTAACATTAGCTGGTTCAATGTGTGAAATAAACGCAGAGAAACATATTTCACTGAACACTTGTCTCCGAGTTTTAACCCCTTTATTGACTTCACCAATGACTTGTTCTAGAGGATGGTTTCTATTATGCCTCCAAGCTTTAGGCTGTTCTAAATTTTCTTGAGAAAGAGATTTATTTAAATCATCCTTATTTTCTAAACTTTCTTCTGAAGATACTTTGTTAGAAAGTTTGTTCAAATTCAGTTTCTGAAAACTTTGAATGATCTCAGTGTCATCATCCAGAGGTTTTAAAATTGACTCAATTTCAGTAAACACAACATGTATTAACTCTTCAATAGTAAAGGTGCATTTGTTGAAAACTCTATAACTTTACTATGGTTAAAGTAGCTGAGAAATAAACCTTCATCAGCTTTAGGTTCAAATTTACAGAGATTTTCTTTGTTTGTTGTTGTGAATGTAACACTTGCTTCTGAATATCTTTAGATGAGCTAGGTTAGGCTTCCTTCCTTTGTACAGCTCATATGGAGTTTTTCTGAGTAATGTTCTGATGTAAGCTCTGTTGGAAATATAGCAGGCCGTGCTCATTACTTTAGCCCAGAACACTTGAGAAATCCCTTTTTCATTCAAATTGCTCTTGCCATTTCTGTCAGCACTCTGTTGTTTCTTTCCATAACTCCGTTCTGTTGAGGAGTTCTTGGTGTTGAGAAATTATGGTCAATCCCATGCTCATCACAGTAGTCCACGAATTCATTGTTCTTGAATTCTCCTCCATGATCAGTCCTGATTGACACAATAGAGATACCTTTCTCATTTTAGACTTTTTTGGCAAAAATGATAAATGCACTAAATGTTTCATCTTTAGAGGAAAGAAACAGAGTATAAGTGAATCTTAAATAGTCATCAACTATCACAAGAGTATATGAGTTTCCACTAAAACTTTTGACTCTAGATGGACCAACCAAATCCATGTGAAGCATTTTGAATGGTCTTTCAGTTAAGACTGTCTTCTTTGATTTAAATGAGGACTTTGTTTGTTTACCCTTCTAACAAGCATCGCAAATAATATCATGTTCAAATTGAATTTTTGGCAAACCAATTACTAAGTCCCTTTTTGTTAATTTTGAAGGTTGATTCATATTAACATGAGCAAGACGTTTATACCAAAGCCAACTTTCCTCATTTTTGCTAACAAGACAATTTTCAGAAAGTTTTGAATCAATTTGAATAGTATAGTAGTTACCGTCTCTTAGAGCTCTCAGTTTTATGTTCAGTTCTTCCTTCTTCAGTGACAAGTCATCTTTGCTTATGACTAGGCATTCCTTTGAATCAAAGACCACCTAGCTGTTTTTGTTAGTTCTCTGACTGACACTGAGCAGGTTGTGACATAGTCCTTCTATATAGTAGACATCTTCTACCTTCATCCCTTTGTCACTTCCTATTTCTCCAATTCCCGCAGTTCTTCCAGATTGATTTCCACTGAAGCCCACTTTGCCTCCTTCTCTTGGTTTAAGTGATGAGAATTTCTCGGTATCACTCGTCATATGTTTCGAGCATCCACTATCGATGTACCACTTATTTGTCCTGAATGCTTTGAGACATACCTGTAACAGAACAATCACATTTTAGGTACTCGTACTTGCTTGGGTCCTTTTTTGTAAGTATGATTTGTCCTGGGTACATAAGTACCTTTGGGCACCCATTTTAGTGTCCCGTAAGTCCCTTTCTTCTTGTGATGACAACAAGAGGTTATATGACCTTTACAGTTATAATAAGAACATAATGCAAAAGGATTAGAGGAATGAACAACTTTTCTAAAAAATGTAAGATACGAATGACCACCACTTTTCTTCTTTCCTTTCCTCTTATCTTGAGTAAGATCATATCCTATTCCTGTTTTATCCATCGAGCACCGTTGGGGTCCTAGAATTACTTTGAGCATTTCACTACCCCTAGTGAATTTTTTCAAGGTTTTTATGAGCTCCTCTGCTTTTTTTTTTTATTTTGCTCACATTCTGTGCATACTGGAAGTGTGGTGTCTATTTGCTTCGCTTGTTGCTCCTCCAGAATTTTTATCTCTTCCTTGTAGCTTACCAACTCCTTTGCAATTCTTACTAATTCTGAATGTAATGTATTGTATTCAGATTGTAATTCATCATAAGAGGGTTCAGAAGTGATTACCTTATCTGTCTCTAAATCTTCATCTTCTTATGCCACAAGACAGTTGTTAGTTATCTCTTCATCATCGCTCTCTTCTTGTCACATCTCATTTTAAGGCCTAGGGGCCCTGGAAGTAGTCTAAAGAAGGCAAGCTACTAAGCCCTTTTAAGCAGAAGTCCCAAAGATGAGAAAGAAAGTCAAAGTAGTTTTAGGGACTAAACTACAAAGTAAAAGTTTTCAGGGGCTCAAGTATAATCAAGGCTAGAGGCACTAGTAAAGTCTCAAGGGCCCCAAAAGAGAAAAGAGAGTAGAAATAGGCTAAGGGTTAAGTTAGAAACCTCAAAGAGCTGGTTGTATGAAGTTAAGTCCAAGCAGAGACTAAATTGTAAATTCAGAAAGCTACCGCTAACAGGGGTAAAAATGGAAGAGTATACAGAGAATTCCAAGAAAATCCTAGAAAATGGGAAATAATATTCTAAGGCTCTTTTGTGAATAGAAATGATTAAAATACCCTTAAGGCAGCTTAAATGGAATTTATAAGGTTATGGCTGGTTAAAAGTACACTATTTGAGGTAATTATTTAAAATAACAAGAGACCTCAAAAATGTACATAAAAATGAGGTTAAATGGTTGAAAGGTTTACTAATTTATAAAATTAGTTTCCTAACCAAAAGGCCAGTGGAATGGCTTTAATAAATTAAAGAGTTGATTGTGCCGATAAAAGAGCATTTTAGTAAATGATTTTTATACAAGGCTTAAAGTCAGTTTTATGGCCTGAGAAAATTTATAGATATTCTATAGAATAAAAGAGAGTTTATGGAGCAGACAAAAGAATTTTCTGAGCTCTGAAAGGCCGTTAAGAAAGCCGGAAAAATGTGGGCCAAGTAAATTAGGAGGAAATTTAAGGATTAAGTTTTGATCGAATGGCTAGGATTTAATCTCCCTTCTCCTCCACCACATTTATGACACTTGGTGCTTTCTAGAAGAATGATGTAAGGATGATGTAAGAAGATGATGTAATGATGATGCAAAAGTGTACTTAAAGTTCCAAGATTGCCCTTACTCTTTCTATTAGCCACTAAAGGCATTTTAGTCCATTCAAGCCAAATTTTTGGCTATAAATAGCCACCAAGACCCCTTACATTTCAGCCAAACAAGGAACCATGGGAAAGACTCTGTTGCTCTTGCATTTAGAGAGAGAAAGAGCTATTTCTAGTGAGAGAAAGTCCACCTAAGTTCAAGGAATCACCAAGGTAAGCTCCTTAGCTCTTTATTAATTATTGTGAGCTGTTTATATATGATTTTATGTAGTTTTGGATGGCCATATTTCATGGGGAGATGCTGCCAAATTATTGAAAATTATGAAGGGTTTAATTAAGGGTTTAAGGCATAGATTGCACACTTGAAAATGATAGGTTTTGATTAGTTTTGAGTGAGTTTGGGAAAAAAAATCCCACCCCTATTCATGATGATTCAATTTGGCCAAGGAGAGAGAATAGGGTTAGAGTTGGATTTGATTTAATTTGATACTTCCAATGTGTTTAAATGATGAAATGGTGTAGGGAAACACCAAGCAAGGAGGTTTAGAAGCATTAAATTTGAAAATAGAAATTTGGTTTTCCAAGACACCTTATTCGGCCAAAATGAGATCTATAGGGAGGGATTGGATTGTTATAAATCTAAGTAGATATTTGGATTCCTTGGGCAAAATTGTGTAGGATTAACCTAAGAGAATAATTTTTACAAAGTTAGAATATTAATTTAAAATTAAGAGAAAAGGGTTAAGTTCAAGAAGGTTAGTCTTGAACTTTATTTAATCTCTTAGTCCAAATAAATTGTATGATCAATGTGACTGAATGTCTTCATAATTGGAAAGTCAAGGGAGTCAAAGGAAAAGTAAGAGGAAAGCTTGAAGTCCAAGGTAGTGAACTTACCTATTGTCATTGCTAGATGTTGTATGCTTGTGTGTTGCTGTGTACATGTTATTTGAATGTTATTGTGACATTTTTTGGCTACTAAAATTGCTATTCATGATGAGTAGATTATCTCTCCATGGCCATGCATTAACAAGTTAGCTTTGAGCATGCTAATATGTCACTAATTAACAAGAGAATAAACAAGTTGCGTGTAATGTATTAGCATCCATCTAGCATGATTAATATGGTATTGTTTGCTACTGAGATTCCCTCGAATCTCACCCCCTCCCTAACGAACCATTTAGGTCAATCAATGATAGGCAATAATAGCATGAGAAGCAAGGAGAAGAAAGTGGAGAATTATTGATGTTAATTCATGAGATTATGCTCAATGTATAACTCTCTTATGTTGTAAATTATGTTTATGAATGTCCATGATGTAATGTATGTGTTTAGAATGATATGGCATGAATGAAAATATATGAGAATGAATGGGAAAGGGTAAACCCAAATTTTACATGCCAAAAAATAAAAAATACTAAAGCAAAAGTTAGTTAAGGGATAAAACGTAGGTTCTAGAGTAGTTAGACTTGACCTATCAAATGGACAAATTAAGCTGTGAAATTTGATAGGCTTATAATACACATCCCAAGGCTTTAAAATGAGAGGTAGATCACCTTAATTGGATGTCTACACAAGGAGATATGAATTTCCAATGTTGAGGCACAGAATCTGGAAGTTTCAGATTTTACTAAATGAATAGTAATCTTTATTGATTAAATTATACGAATTAGCCAAAGATAAATCTAATTGGATATTTTTCCCTTAAAGAGCACTGAAAGAGATTTCTGTGAAATTTTAAAACACCTCTATAAAATTTTTGTAGAATTAGTTATGATTTTTCAAAGTTGGACCTGTAATATGAAAAACAGGCAGTGAACATTAATTTCCGTAAATCAGCGTCCAGTTACATTTTTATGAGCTTAAGGCCATCCAAAGTGGTGCGAAATGGCTCAAAATAGACTAAGGTATGATATAAGTAAGGTATGACACTTCTTCCTCTGAAGAACTATCTCCCCAGATTGACGTCACAAAGGCCTTCTTCTTTTCAAACTTTTCTTTCTTCTTCTCTTTATCCTTCATCTTGGACAGCTAAGGACACTTAGCTTCGATGCGTCCTGGTTTTTTGCACTTAAAGCAGATGATTGGATCCTTGGGCTTGTTTTGAGAAGTGGAGGCTTTGTGTTTTGATTGAAACCTCCATCCAGTTTTATTTCTATAGAACTTTTTGAATCTTTTGACTATAAGACCCATTTCATTGTCCTTCAGATCTTCTTCGTCGTCATCTTTACTCTCTTGAGTTTTGAGAGTGATGCCCTTATGATTTTTCTCGTTCATCTCCTTCTTGTATTTCTATTTTCTCTCATACTCTGCTAGGCTTTTGAGTAGTGCTATAATAGAGCTGATTGATTCTCCCTTCGTTTCCTCAATAGCTGTTACTTTTGACTCCCATTCCTTTGTGAGGCTGCTTAAGATTTTCCTCACTTGATCTTCTTGACTATACTTCTTGTCGAGTACAATGAGGTGATTGATGAGGTGTGAGAATCTAACTTTCATATCTCAAATGCTTTCTCCATCCTTTATTTTGAACAGTTCGAACTTTGTGGTGAGAGTATTGATTTTGCTCTATTTCGCACCAGTTGTTCCCTCGTGGGTAATATCCAGTGCCTCCCACATTTCCTTTGTAGTTTTCAAACTGTAAACTTGGAAATATTCTTTTTGACTCAAGGCACATGTTAGTATGTTGATAGCTTTATCGTTTAATGTCACCAGCCTCTTATCTTCTTCATTAAACTCCCTGGGACTCTTATAAACTTGTTGACCGTCTATCGTTTTCATTAGAATATATATAGTTGCCATGCTCAATTATGTCCCCTAATCCCTATTAAGTAGCTTTGATGAAGATCTTCATCCTTATCTTCCAGAAGGTGTTGTTCTCTCTATTGAAGCCAGGTTGAACATCCTTCAAGTAGCACACTGTCTCCAAAACCTGCCATAGGATCTCTCTTTGGACTATTAAATCTTTATTAAAGAGACCTACTCTGGTACCAAATATTAGTGGCAGCTTCACCCAAGAGGGGTGAATTGGGTGAGTTATAAAATTTTAACGTAATGACATAGTGCTGTAAATAAAACAGAGAAGGTTAAGCTAGAAGGATTTCATAGCAAAGTGAAGACACAGGATTTATACTGGTTCAGTCTCAACCACTTGATCTACATCCAGTCCTCAAAACACCTCTGAGATTTCCACTATGATCCCAAGATTAAACGGGCTCTTGGCACCTCAGTACAGTAAATATTTTTTCAATCACTCTCCCTTACTACCCGTAAGGTTATAATCCCTCTCAATAGTCCACACTCTTGAGTTACTCTTAGAAAATGAGTAAAAGGTATATCAAACTCTCTTTCAGAGTAAATGAGTAATAAACACTAAAGCTCGATGAGAAAATAGAGCATTGAATGCAATAGTAAAAATTTCAGCAGAGGTTAGCTCGCTTATTCAATACTTCATTCAATGCTCTTCATGCCTTTTTATAGTTGGAGACGTATAATTAACCGTTAGGCTGGAGAGCTTCTAGCTGTTGAAAAAATCAATTGCATGTGTTCGGCAGTTACAATGGTAGTTCGTCATTAATGTTTCTGACATGGTAGGTTACAAGCTACTAAATAACCATTGAGCTTGCTTTGTAATCTGTAACAAAAATTAAAACAAGTGAGTTCTCTTTCAGAAGGAAACTTGTAAAGGTAACTGAACAAATAATGATCATTAATATTCATATACCATTAGGAAAGCAATGAATCAAACATTAGGTTCTTTAAATATGATCTAAACATACTTGATCGATGTCTTGATTGATAAGTAGTTCATCAATCAAGTTTTTGATTAAATACAGAGAAAGCCTTAGTCACATATATATACATTTATTGATAAGCTTATGGATCAACAGATGATCGAATAAGTGATTGATAAATGATAAGAAATGAATACAGTGACTTCAGAAGAAACTTATGCAAGAATAAAACTTTTAGATTCATCTGTGCCTTTAAATCCTTTTAATAGAGAATTATGTGTAAAAGGAAGGCTGAGAAAAGCTTAAAGATAAAAAGATAAAAGGTTTTGAAATCATCATGAAAAGCTTTTATGAACTGGTACAATGATCGAACAAGTGATTGAAAACTACTTGATCGATCATATTATTGATAAAGCTATGTAAGAGGGAAATAGATTTTTAAGGACGTTGATCGAATACTTTATCGATAAATGAATGATAGGAAAACTGATCGATAAAAGGTTTAAAATAGATTTTCTTAGATAAATTACAGAATACTCATGATCGAGTAAATGATCAATTAAAGCTTAATTGATTAAGTAATTGATAAAATATCGTAGAAGAACTTAATTTAAACAGGTCAGGAAAAGGCTTGATCAATCATGTTATGTGGAAACAGAAGTTTCAAAAGATTGGATGATTGATCATTTTATCGATAACTCAATGATCGATTAGGTGATCCAAAAATGATTTAAAATAGTTTAGTGCAGTGAGATGATGATGATTGATCACTTGATTAATAAAACACTGATCGATCAATTGATCAATTAAGGATCCTGACAACATACTTGTAAGTTATTAAGCAATGTCAGAACATGTTATCGATTAATTATTGATCAATAAAGTGATCGATAAATGGTGAAATAACCAAAATACTAAGTGAGTACGAAGACTTTACCATTTATCTGTGCTTTCATTGACAACAAGTTGATCAATCATATGATCGATAAAAGCTTACCAGAATTGTATAGATTTTTCTGACTGCCGATCAAACATTTGATTATCGTTTAATTGATTGATAATTTTCTGTAAGCTTCTATATAAATCAATGTTACCGATGATCGATCAATTGATCAATCAACTCATAAAATTTGAATTATTTATTAGTTTATGGATCAAACCTACTGCCAACTTACTAACAAATAGTGACAATTTATATGACATAAGATCGATTAACCTTTGATTGATCAGGTGATCGATCAACATACTAAACCAGAACTCATTTAAATTGTTATCATCAAAAGCTTAAATCTAACAAATATGCTCAAGTTTAAGGCAAATTTTGCAACTCAAAAATTTTGTCCTGTGGTTTTTATAAATTTGGATAGTTTGAAAAAATAACAAGATCATCAGATTGGATCTAAGTGACCCTTTAGGATACTATTCCAACTGGATGAGTATTAGTGGAGAATACTGCCCTGAGTTGTTAAGAGATTTTACTGCAACATGGAATCTATTGAAAAGTATGATAAAGAAGGCAATCTGGTGAATAATTGTCTCATAACCAAACTCAGAGGCAGAACCATTACTCTCACTTCTGTAAAGATAAATGAGCTCCTAGGAACTCAAGAACATGTCGAAGGATCTGACATGAATGATGCCAAAGCATATAAGATTCTAATACAAAGTGACAACTACCTTGGAGAACTAAATTTCCCTCCAAAGCAAATATGTGATTATTATCAAATAATCTACTACATTTACTCTAGGAGCATGGTGAATAAATCTAGCAACTTCTCTCATTTGAATCAGGATGATTACCTCTTACTGGCCAGAATCATTAGTGGAGAGAAAATCAATATTGGGGCTCTAATCTACAGTGAAATGAAAGATTTCACTCTCAACAAGTCAAAATCCACCCCCATTTATTATCCTCAGTTGGCCATATACTTCCTCTAGGTACATAACATTGCACCATTGCAGCCTGGGGAAGTCAAAGTGAAGATTCCTGTCTTTGGCATTAATCAACTCAACAAAATAAGGATACCAGTGCCTTTTCGGTCTTCACAAAAATTGGTAAAGAAGGAGAGAGGAAAACAGCCAGTGGCTAGTACTTCAAGGGGTCAAGATGAGGTTGAGTCTTCTGTAGAGCCCTCTCAAACCTCTGGTCCTTCATTTTATGGCAACACCATCTGAAATATGTTCTAAGCTGAATTACAAGAATTTGAGAGAAGGGTATATGCCACTACTAAGGATTATAGGGCAGTCTCGAATAGAAAGTTTAAGGGGTTATACACTGTTTTGGATCTTCAAAGACAAGCCATGGCAGTGCTAGAAAAAGAGGTTTCTTAGAGGTTTGATTGTGTGGAAAAAGAGCTTAAGGAGCTCAAAGGGTTAGTCACCTCACTCTGTACTGATTTTTCGGCCCCTAGCACCTTATTCAGCTTTGAGGATCTTCTTTCCCATCTACCCTCTCCTCCTCACACTGATCCTGAACCTTCATCTTTCCCTACTGTTCCTGCTTCTACATCTTCTATCCCACCTTCATTTCCACACACTATCCTACCTTCTACACCTCCTATTCCTCCTTGTACTACACTAGCCCTCATTCCAGTTCCTCGAATTACTCATTCTACTACACTACCACCTATCTCTCAAGCCCTCTCTCCTATTTCCCAACTACCTCCTCTTCCTATTCCTTTTACCTTATCTACCTTTACTTCCCCTTCTACTTCCTCCACTGATGCTGACAAAAAAGGGGAGAAGGAGAGTTCTATCTAGTTTTATGTTTCTTATATGTTTGCTTCAGTTTTAGATGTTTTATGTATTTTCATGATTCTCTGACTTTATTAAACTTTGCTATATTGCACTGTGTTGTAAATATTTTGATGTTTTTATCAGTTTCTAACTTATTAGTTTTTATCCAACTTTTACTGTCAGTTTATATTTGTTGATTTCTCACCTGATAAATTATGATGCTTGTTATCATTTTTGCTCTTATGTTTTGTTATCATCAAAAAAGGGGAGAATGTTAGATTAAAGATTGTGATGATAACAATTTAAGTTTCTCTATTTCTCTTTGAATTTGTTAAGTTGATCGATCAAGTAATTGATCAATGGTTAATGGATCAATTGTCAGATAACTACTACCTCTGTCAGTAAAAGGTTACAGCAAATTATCGATCACTTGATCGATAATCTGTTGTTTGATTAACTGTCAGGAAAATGCCATAAAACCTCTATGAGTATAACACAACTTTTATCCATCACCTGATCAATTAAGCATTAATCGATGTGGACTCAGATAACTGGTAAAGTATCCCTACTTATTTACTATATTGAACAGTTCACTTATTATCAATCACTTTATCAATTATTGTTTTACCGATAACCTATTTGAACATATGTGTTAAAACTTTTTCTGGTTGATCAAAAAGGTGTTCTTTGTTATTTTGTAGAATCAGGATTTTCACTGTCCATGATCGATTGGTTGATCAATCATCCTTTATTGATAACATGATCGATCATCCTATCTCTGCATTCTCTTTTCATATCACATGATCGATCAAGGTCTTGCTCTGAGATTTTCTAAAAATATCTTTTAACAAGTCATTTATCGATAACTTAATTGATCAATCTTTATTCAATTATTTAATCGATCATCAGCTCTTCTTTGCATATCACTATCACAAATTTCTTTAAACCTCTTTTCGATCACTTATTCAATCAAGCATTTATCAAAGAAGTGTTCATTCATCATATCATGAAAATGGATTTCACTCATGCTTAGCTTAATCGATAAAATGATCAATCAATCAGTTTTCGATCATCTATTCGATCAATGCTCATTTCTTCTCTGAAATAGTTCTTCCCATGGTTTTTTCATAAAGCCTATCTTCATTTTATCTTCAACCTTTTCTCAACCTTCCTCTATCACATAATTCTCTTTGAAAAGGATACAAAGGCTGCAAATTTGTAAAAACTAAGCTTTGCACAGTACTTCAAATTTACTTCACTAACAAAGATCATTATATTTATATTTTATTGTTTATTGATCATTTACTCGATCATTATATGATCTATAATCTATTCAAAAAATACATATATCTGCTATATCTTTTCTTCTTGTAATTAATCGATAACTTGATCGATCATAGGATTATCAATCAAGACATCAATCAAGTAAGTTTAGTTTACTTTCTAAATATGTGGTGATTAATTCCATGTTTTTTCAACTGTTGCATCAAATCTGATTCATCACCCTTTGTATTACTCATTTCTATTTTATGAGAGAAGGAAACTTACTTGTACCAAGAAACTTTTACAGATTACGAAGCGCAATGGTTATTTTATAGCCTTTAACCTACTGTGTCAGAAGCATTAATGGCAAACTATCATTGTAACTGCCGAATACACGCAAGTGATCTTTGAACGGCTAGAAGCTTTGCAGTCTAACGGATAATTGAAATACTCCAACTACAAAAGGTGCGAAGAGCATTGAATGAAGTATTGAATACCTAAGCTACTGTCTGTTAAAAATTCACTGTTGCATTCAATACTCTGTTTTGCCGAACTTTAGTGTTTATCATTTATATACTTTGTGAGATAGTTTAATATCCCTTTCTTTACTCATTTTCTGAGAGTAACTCAAGAGTGTGGACTCTTGAGGGGATTGTAACCTTACATGCAGTAAGAGGGAGTGATTGAGAGATTCAATTACTGTATTGAGACACTAAGAGCTCATCTAATTTGGAGATTTAGTGGAAATCTCAGGGGCATTTTGAGGACTAGATGCAGGTTAAGTAGTTAAGACCAAACCAGTATAGACTATTACACCTTACTTCTAGTACAGTTTATAATTTATTCTGAGGCATTTTAGACCATATTGGATGGTCTTGGGCTAAAAAATATCCAAAAAATACTGATTTTCAGATTTTTACTATTCATGTGGTAAAAATCCAGTTTTCTAGTCTAACTTCAAAAAATCATAACTTAATTTAGAAAAAATCAAAATGGAGTGGTTCAAAATTTTGTGAAAAGCCCTTTGAATGCCCTTTCAAGAAAAAATAATCTTAGAACTTAATTCCTTATGAGAAAGTGTTAGATTTTTGTGAAAGTCAACTCTGCCATTTTGGTAAAAACCCTTTTTCCAGATTCTAGTTTGAAAAACCACCAAGAATCGTATAGTTATCCATTTTTAATGTGCTACCTATTGATTTGAAGCTTATGACGTGAAATTTAAGCATACCAAATTTTGTGAAGAAATTCGTTCGGGAACTTAATAAAAACATAGCTCTAAGTTGGTGTCCTACTTGGGGTTACAGCATCCCATCATCATACATTTACATAACCAAAATATAATTGTTTCCTCATAGATCACCACCACAAATACCCTTGAATTTGTAGCTTCCTTTTTTGTGATTCAGCCCTAAAATATTAGGTTACATATGGGGGATGAGATTTCAATGAAATCCCAATAGCAAGATCAATCAACCAAAACATAAACATGCATCATTATAAAGCATTTCAACATTAGCTATCATAAGAGAACTAATCTTCTTATAAATAAACAACCTCAACATGCAAGGCCATGGTAACAAATGCAAGGAGCAACCATATCACAATCATCATAGTTCAACCATATAATAGCAATCATTCATGCCATAAACAATAATGCAAAGTTAACATTAGTGGCTAATTAAATCCCACTACCTTAATCCAGTGTTCTTTGATTCTTTGACCTTCTTCCTCTTCTTCACAATTAACAAACCCTAACATGATAAATGATAAAAGTGGCAGCAGCATTACCAACCAAATCATTTTAAAAATCAATAACAAAACTCAATACCCTTGCCCTTTAAAGCTTTAACCTTTGATCTTTAATTTTTGAGCTTTGTTTCCTTAAGCCCTAAAAATTCTTTCTTAGTTCCTTCATATACAATTTTTCATGTAGAATCCAAATATGGGCTTGGAATTTTAAAAACACATCTCCTCCCTGTTGATCTTGATTTTGCTGAAAGGTAGTGATTATGGCCCTTCAATGTCTAATTTCATTTTAATGCATTTCAATGCTTATGGCTTAGGTTTACCCTACACAAAACTTCATTTTAAAGCCATTAGAAGCATCAAAACATGTAAATTCTCATCCTAGGGTGAAATTATTGCTTGGCTGAAACATACATATAGGTTTCTTATCATGAAAAACTTCCAAACAACAACTTAAACCACTTGAAACAACCATGATTTAAGGTGTTCTAACTATGTTTACCTTCAAAACTTCCTTCCCTACCCTTAAGATGAATTTGGCCAGCACCATTAAGGAGAAAATCCAGAATTTTAAACCATCAAAATCAAGATAATTAAGCAAGGAACATCATAGAATCAACCACTAACCTTAATTCCAAGCTTTCTTGATTAAAGGTAGTGCCTTTTTCCTTGTTCCCACTTGAGGATCATTCTTTTCCTCTCTTGCTCTCTCTTGGCCGAACCATAATCAGAAAAATAGGGGAGGAAGAGCTCATTTAAGTGCACAAAATATCCCAACCACTAACAATAAATGATTTGCCAAGTGTCACTTCCCTACTCCTTCTTGAAACTTCTCTCTTAATTATTTAATCCCAATTGTAACTAATTTTTAAAAGTCAAACTCTCATCCACTTGAGGCTTAACACTTGGAAAGTTTAATTACTCTCTAATAGGGGCTTAAAAATGGCAAATTGTGGGGCAAGTAAAGTGTAAGACTGTAATCTACACTTTATTGGTGCACTTTTATTCGGGTTTAATTTCTTTTCTATAACTACAGCAGTACAGCACTCTGGCCTCTGTAATTATTTTCTATCAAATCTATAATTTATTCTTCTTATTTTTCTCTTCCCAGAATGTTCTCTTTATCCAAATATCAAATTTCTATTAATTGAATAAAAAGAAAAACTATTTTCCTTCTCATTAGTGATTTTTCCGCTTGTCAAAGGAATTAGAAAAAATCTTGGATATCTGAGGGACTCCTTTTAATCCCATAATCTCTTATAATTCCTTAGAACATCTTGACATTTTGTTGGGATTTTATTTCCCTTCCAAATATTTATTTGAAAATTTTCAAATAAAGGCCTCAAATTAGGCTAAATCAACCTTTAAATTCCCTTGTAATTTCTCTAAGGGAAATTTGATCATAAAACTAATTATATAACCTCATATAATTCTCAAGAAATATTATCCTTATTTTTTCTTAATTTTTTGAGACTTAAAAATATTTTTTTATAATTATTTTTGATCAATTTTTTTAATTAGTCAAACTTTACATAATTGACTTGGAAAATCATAATAATTATTTTCTGCCATAAATCTTCTATTTCTCCTTATCACTTTTGGCCTTTGAATATTTAGGAATATTCTTATCCCCAATCATTGATCGACAGCTCATATCTAGGATCCCAATCCATTATGGTTTCCATCTTGATTCCTGTAAAAACATGTCAGTTCCTTCTTAACCAACTCTAATAACTAACGAATAACTTAAGCAGAGCATTCTATCCTATGCCAAAACCTTCGCTCTGATACCAAAAATATTACGTCTTACTATCAGTTCCACTTAAGGTTTAATCAAACCATTTTAGACCATATTGGATGGTATTGGGCTCAAATTTTCACCAAAAAAATATTGATTTTCGGATTTTTACTGTTCATGTGGTAAAAATCTAGTTTTCTAGTCCAATTTTAAAAAATCATAATTTAATCTAGAAAAATTGAAATAGAGTGGTTGAAAATTCTATGAAAAGCTCTTTGAATGCTCTTTTAAGTAAAAATAAACTTATGAACAATTCTATTTGAGAAAGTGTCATGTTTTTGTGGAAATCAGCACTATCCTTTTGGTAAAAATTCTTTTTTCAGATTCTGGACCTTAACTTTGAAAAATTATTATAAATCATGTAGTTGGCCATTTTTAGCGTGCTACCTATCACATTGAAGCTTAGAATGTGATCTATAATCATACCAAATTTAGTGATTTAATGTGTTCTGTAACCTAGTGAAAACATCACTTAAATTTAGTTGTGTAGTTAGGATTACAGCACTGAACAGCATAATATTTACATAACCAAAAGCCAACAAACTTTTTATGGTTTGGCACCATAATTAACCCTTGAATCTGTAGCTTGCCCTTTGTTGATTCAGCTCCTAAAAGGTTAGATTTTATTTGGAACGAATAAGATTTCAATGAAATCTCAATAGCAAAATTAACCAACTATATCATCAACAAGCATCATTATTATGAATAACCATATTAGGTACCATTGGTAAACTAGCATGCTTATCATTTGGCAAACTCAATTATGTAAAGGCCAAAGCAAGAAAATGCAAAGAGCAGCCACATTGCAATCAAGAAAGTTCATCCACATAATAGCAATTAATCATGCAATAATCAACAATGCAAAGTTAATGTTAGTAGCTAGGTTAAACATTGCTACCTTGCTCTAAAGACTTAAGCTTTCTTTGTTTTTGTTCCTTCCCTTCACAAAGGTCAAATCCTAACATAATAAACCACAAAAGGGGTAGCAAAATAATCAACCATTCCATATAAAATTAACAACATAACTCAAGAACTCTTAAACCCTTTTAAAGCTTCCCTCTTTGTTCTTTGAATTTGTAGAGTTTGTGTTCTTTAACCCTAAAAATTCCTTCTTGACTTATTCCTACATAGTTTTTCATGTAGATTCCAAATATGTGCTTGGATTTAAGAAAATAAAACTCCTTCTTCTAGTTTTAAACTGGCTGAACCATAGGGCTTAAACTTCCAAAAATTACAACTTTGATTTTAATGCTTCCAACACTTGTTCTTTAGGTTTACCCTACACCATTTTCCATTTTGAACACAATGGAAGCATCAAAATATTGAAAAACTCATCCTAGGGTTCAGTTATGGTCTTGGCCAAAATGGTCCTTGTAACATCCCAATTTTTAGGCCTAGAAGTACTAGAAATAGCTTGAATTGGATAGGCTACTAGACCTTTTTTTAGTAGAGGCCCCAAAGATAAGAAAGGAAGTTAAAGCAATTTCAGGGACTAAACTGCAAAGTGAAAGTTTTAAGGGGCTACAGTGTAATTAAAGTTAGAAGCTCTAGTAAAGTCTCGAAGGCCCAGCAAGAGAAAAGAGGCTAGATATAGACCAAAAGTTAAATTAGAAGTCTCAAAAAGATGGTTTTATAAGGTTGAGCCTAAGCAAGGGCAAAACTGTAAATTTAGAAAGTTACGGCCATTAGGGGTAAAAATAGAAAGTACATAGAAAATTCTAAGAAAATCTAAAAAAATGGGAAATAATATTCTAAGGCTCTTTTGTGAAGAGAGATGATGAAAATACTCCTAAGATAACTTAAAAGGAATTTATAAGTTTATGGCTCAGTTTGAGATGTAGAGGTAGATTTAATTATTAAAGTCATAAGGAAACCTCAGAAAATTATGGTAAAATAGGGATGTATGATCTAAGAGGCTATAGAAAATTATAAAATTAGTCTCATCCCGAGAAGACTAGCAAAATGGCTTTAAGAATACTTAAAAGCTAGTTATACTGAATAACATTTTAAAGAATGATTTTTAAGTGGCACTACAGGTTGAGTTATGGCCTGAGAAAATGCATAGATTTTCTCTAGTATATGAGGAATTTTATGATATTTTTGGATGAATTTTTAGAGCTATGGATTGGATAAAACACTCCAGTCAAATATTAAATAATTTTTATCCCCTAAATAGGAGACAAAACCAGGGAAACTATCCAAAGGCCATCATGACGATGCTGAGTCGCCAAGCATAATCATGACACCTACGAGTCATCATGCTGAGTTAGCAAGAGATATTTATGAACAGTATAAAAAATTAAAACACAGTACGGGTACCTTTTAGATAGTCCGTTGTCTACCGTTATAGTGAAATCTTTACTGCGTGACTTAGTAAGGCTAAGTAGCTTGTTAGTAGAGCTAATTATTTTCTTCTATATTCCTCTAAGGTGGCACTATATATGTACCTTGTAACACCTTACATTTGCGACCTTATATTATGCCAAGTTAAGATATTCGGAAGTGCAATCTCAGGTTACCGGGTTGAAAAATCTGAGTTTAAAAATTTCTTTTCCCGCATTACTATTCCCTGTAACCTTAAACTTGGCATATCTTTGGAAAATCATAACTAATTATAGAAAAATCGAAACAAGGTCGTTCCAAGCCTCACTCGAAGCTCTTAACATCATCTATCAAGGAAAAATGACCTCAGGTTCCTACTTCATCAGAAACGCATCCGATTTTAATTTCAAAAAGTACTGTTCATTTGGTCATTTTTCTATTTTCCAGGATTTTTGCCTAACTTCGGAAAGGCATAACTTCTTGCACAGAGCTCTGATTGTGACGCTTTATCACTCATTTTAAAGGGAAAAATAAGATCTATTTTCATACCAAATTTCAGGGAAAAAGTCAACCATTTGACTAGGGTCTTCATTGGTCAAAGTTTGGTCAAATCTAGACCATTTTTATCCCCCTTTTTCACTAATTCTAGCACCGTTTCGTTTTTCACTATAAGCATACCATAATCACATATAAAGGTACTCTACCATTAATATACATCCAAAAAGGGTATCATGTTATGTGTTCATGATCGAAATATGCTTACATGGCTTCGAAGAGAAAGGTTTAAAACCATATAATACAATACATGGATCATAATTCCCTCAAGCCATGATTACTTCTTTTCCCTTCTCCTTGGAAGTAGTTGCACCTAGGATATCATGTTATAGGAGGAATGAGATTTCATAGAAATCCCAGTAGTATTGAACATACAACTATCAGGTCAACATGCATAAGATGTCATGCTACATGCAGTAAAATAACATTGCTAGTCTTTATGCCATGCAATAACCATTCTGTATCCATGTCATCATATCATGGAGCATATAATCATTCTAGTCAAAACTCAATCATGCAAGAGCCAAGGCATACATTGCAAGGAGTTCACATCATCTGTACATAAACATTCTCATGGCACATAAATACACATAGCAGAAACACCAAATGCAGGTCAACAAAATAATTGCAAGTTCATGCTACCTCAGTTCCACGCTTAATGTTTCCTCCCTGTTTTCCTTGCTTGAGGTCCTCCTAGGTTTCCAGAAAATTTGCCTATCAACCATACAGTAAGGATATGGTAAATTCCATATCCAGTATACAATTCTTTCTCAATATAATACTACCCTTATAACTTCTATATACCTTTCCTAATCCTTTGACTTTGGTTTGACCAAGCCTTAATCCTCAGTTAAGGTCTTGGAATTCTTCCTTAATCCATGATTAATCATACTTTCTTGGTTAATCACTAACCCTTAATCCTTAATCCAATATTTAATTAAGGTCCTCAAGTCACATAGTCATTAGTACAACATAATCCTCTAAGATTAAGTCACTAATCCCTTATGGATTAACCATTGATCATTCTCTAATTGACATGATTAACCCTTAATCATTCCTTAATCAACATGATTAATCATAATTAATCATCCTTCAATTAGCATAACTAATCGCTAATTACTAATTAATCAAGGTAGCTAACCTTAATTACTTACTAATCTTTAATCAAATAACATGATTAATCTTAGCTATCACTAAACCATAATTAATCAAGGTAATTAATCCTAATCTTCCTCAAATAAATAATTAACTAAAAATAATTAACACTTAGGGAGGTAAACATACCTTAATTAGCTCTTAATCGGCGATTAGAGGTGTCTAACTTTGCTTTCTCCCTTTCTCTCTCTTCTTTCTTCCTTTCTCTCTCCTAGAACTCAAGAACACAACATTCCCTCACCAAGCAACCTCCTTGGCCGAAATGTTCATGAGAGGGGGTATTTATAGGCTTTGATTTTTCAAGATTCCAAGAATGCCCTTCGGGAAAAAGATGCGATCTCGGCCGTCCATTTTTTTTCACTTTACACATGGACAAATCCTAGAGCACTGATTTAGCCCAATTATTCTATGTTATTTCATATCATTTTAAGGGTATTTATCATAGATTTTGGCTCCTTTTAATGATAATTGTGCTTAATTTAGATTAAGAGTCCTTACTTTGAGTTAGTATCTTTTTGAGGGTAAAATTGTCATAATTGGTTATTAATTGTATTCAGTTGATTTCTAGGACAATTGATGCTTCAAATTGTTGCTTTTTATTGTAGGACACTTGAGAATTGGAGCTAAGATCAAAGACGAAAGGATGACACAACACAAGATCAGAGTATCAGCACTAACACACTTCGCCGCGGCGAAGAGAATTCTTCGCCGCGGCGCCAAAATGGAAATCTCACCAGTGATCTCTCGGGCAGAGTTCGCCGCGGCCAACTTACAGCTTCGCCGCGGCGAACACACAAGATTAGGCGGAGCTCCTCTCAGGAATGCTTCGCCGCGGCGAAGGTATACCTTCGCCGCGGCGAAAGACTCGTATCAGCAACGCCAGATCCGGATCAGAACGCGAAAATGGAGCCTCTAATCATATGATCCGACCCATATGGACCCTTTAAACCCTTAGAAACCCTATTTTTGAGGGAACACTCCATCATTCAGCCACCACCTACGTATCTTTCATCCTCTTCTCTCATTTCCACCTCAGAAACCCTAATCCCATTTCCATTTCTTCCATCTGCTGCTACCATGGCTGAAGAACAATATCTGGTTGGAGTTGATTCAAGAGTTCTGACTAGCTAAGCTTCTCAACTCTTGAATATGGTAGAAGAAGCATGAGTTCACAAAGCTTCAAAGGGGAGTTAGCTTCATCTATAAGTTCTAGTTCTTTGTTTATGAATTTCTAGGTCTTAGGATTTGTAAATTTGGGCTGAACTATTTTGATTATGGTTGTAATCAATTCTGGATGATTGTCTTGTGTATTGGATTATTAGTGTTGAATTTGAGCTTCAATACATGTGGTTACATGTATGTTTTTATGCAACTCTTTTGATACTCTCTGTCTTGCATGGTAATGTGTGATTGTTGAGTTAATCTGGGCTTGCATTTAACCAAGTGCATTAATTAATCTTAATACACACACTAAGTGAGCTTAATAGGATCTTATGAAATGGGTACCATTTATTAAGATCCTAGACTTAAAGAGTTCTTTAAGGTGTTTCATTTAGAAAACTTGGTGATTTCTACTCCCATACTTATTTTGAACTATGATTGTTTCAAAGCTATATTCAAGAGATTACATATCATTAATTTCACTTCATTACTACTATCTAGAAAAATCCAAAAACATAGTCACTTAGATTTGAATTAATTGCATTTAGTTTTAGCATTTCATCAATGGATAAAAACACCAAAAACCCCTTTTTCATTACTCTGCATAGCATTAATCTAACTTAGACATCTAATTTAGGCTCCCAAAAGAGAACGACCCGAGTTTGCACTACTGCATAGCTTGGATAATTTTTGAGCGAGAACCTCTAAGCGAACGACAAGAAAAGGCTCTCTTTCAAGCACACACCACAAGAAGTTGACACATGGATGGACACCTATTCACCATGTGATTTTCATGTGGTAATAAAATATTATTTTAATGTTTTGTCTCTTATTTCCCTTTATGCCCTTGAACAATTTGGAAAATTCCAACTTTGTCCTCCCCCTTATTTTTGGCCGAAATATTACTCTAATTATTGGGAGAAAAATGACTCATCCAATATTCAGTGCAATCCACTGATTATTTGTGTATTTCCGGTCCGATTTCCCAACAATCCTGTCCAATTTACTGTCACAAAATTTTGATTTCAACACCTCCTTAAATTCCCCTCATTCCAAGGGTATTCTATGATTTTTCTCAAGTTTTACCTCCCTCTATAATTTTCTAAATTTTATTCCGTCAAAAATCAATATTCTACCGATAATAATTCGGTAATAAATATTCTTTAAGCTAACCTCTGTACATCCAAAGGTGGGAAGTAATTTTGTAAATTAGGATAATATGTCACATAATTTATCCCTATTTTTCCTTGAATTTTTGAGGCCTCTATATATTTTAAATAATGGAAATTGGCTAATTTTCCTTAATTAACCAAAAATTCCAATAATTACAAATAATTCCCTGATAAATTATTTTTAATCCTATATTCACCTTCTAAGCCTCAAACATCATTCTGTACTCTCCTTTCTATTTTTTCATGATTTTCTGGGAATTTTCAGGAATTTCAGACACTATTTCCAATACTGCCCTTTCTTGACCGATCTTTTCAAAAATGACCGTTATGTCCCTATCCTGATTTTTTCCTCATAGCCTGGATCCTCTACCAACCTTCTATACTACTTGACCTTAGTCAGTCTCAAATCATTCATCAATTAGGATAAAATTATCAGGGTGTGACATTTCTCCCCCTAAAATAAATTTCGTCCTCGAAATATTAACACATACTTTACGTGAAGAGCTCTGGATACTTGCTTCTCATCTCATCCTCCTTTTCCCACGTGGCCTCTTCTTGATTTAGATCTTTCCAAATCACTTTGACCAAAGGAGTTCCCTTGTTCCTCAGCTGCTTTACTTTCCGGTCCACTATGCGTTCTGGTCTTACTTCAAATGTCAGATTATTCTTTAGCTCAATCTGATCGTATTCTAGCACATGTTCTGGATCCAGATTATATTTCTTCAATTGGGAAACATGGAAGACATTGTGTAACTGACTTAAATTCGGGGGTAAGGCCAGTCGATAGGCTACAGGTCCTACTTTTGAGAGTATTAGGAATGGTCCCACATATTTAGGCGTCAGCTTTCTCGCCTTAATGGATCGTCCTACTCCAGTAGTTAGAGATACCTTCAGGAATACATGGTCCCCAACCTCAAACTCTAATGGCTTTCTTCTACTGTCAACGTAACTCTTCTGTCTACTTTAAGATGTGAGTAACCTCTATTTGATCTGTTTAATCTGTTCAGAGGTACGATCCACTATATCTGGACCCCAAACTTTTCTCTCTCCGAGTTTTGTCCAACAAAGCAGGGATCTACACTTTCTTCCGTATAACGCCTCGTATGGTGCCATCTGGATACTGGAATGGTAACTGTTGTTGTACGTGAATTCTGCCAAAGGCAGATATTCATCCCAGCTCCCTTTCAAATCCAAAATGCACACCCTCAGCATATCTTCTAGTGTCTGCATCGTTCATTCTGTTTGTCCATCCGTTTACAGATGGTAAGCGGTGCTGAAACTCACTACTGTGCCCATGGCTTCTTGCACTGCTTTCCAGAATCTCGACATGAATCTTGGATCCTTGTCTGACACAATGTATTATGGAACCCTATGTAATCTTACGATCTCTTTAATGTATAACCTCGCTAACTTCTCTGGCGAATATTTAACGTTAATAGCCAGGAAATGGGCCGACTTCATCAGTCTGTCAACTATGACCCATATTACATCGTATCCTGACGACGTACGAGGTAGACCTACTATGAAGTCCATAGAGATACTGTCCCATTTTCGTTCAGGAATATTAAGGGGTTGTAAAGATCCTGACGGCTTCTGGTGTTCCGTCTTCACTTTCTAGCATGTAAGGCACCTTGTCACATACTCAGTGACATCTCATTTCATACCAGGCCACCAAAACAATGACTTGATGTCTTGATACATCTTGGTCATTCCTGGATGACTCGTATATTTGCTTTTATGTGCCTCATCTAGAATTTGCTTCTTGAGATCATCTACGGGAGGGACATATGATCTTTCTCTAAATTCTATTACTCCCTCTGTTGAGATCTTAAAATCTTTTGTCTCATTGCTCAAGACTTTAGCTCGAAGGGTCTTTGCTAAAGGATCCCCTCTTTGAGCTTCTTTACTTTGTTTTTATCATATCAATAGTTGTACTCTGCACTAATAGCTCATTAGTCACATCATCTGCCGTTAACTGCATATGATAAATAGAACCCCAATCTCTTATATCTTCTAACAGATCACCCTCTTTGATCATGAGGGTGGCTACCTGCACCACTTTTCTGCTCAAGGCATCAGCCACTACATTGGCCTTTCCTAGATGATACTTGATCTGCTAGTCATAATCTTTCAATAACTCCATCCATCTCCTTTGTCTTATGTTAAGTTCTTTCTGGTCTTGCAGGTACTTGAGACTCTTATGATCACAGAACAATTCTATAGTTGCCCCATACAAATAATGCCTCCATATTTTCAAGGCATACACTATCGCCGCAAGCTCTAGGTCATGAGTGGGGTAATTTTCTTCGTGAGGTTTTAATTGGCACGAGGCGTAGGCAACAACTCTTCCCTACTGCATTAGTACACATCCCAAGCCCTGTTTGCTAGCATCTGTGTACACTACATATGGTAGTGTCGGATCGGGGATAACTAGTACTGGGGTAGACGTTAGCCTTCGCTTCAGCTCCTGAAAACTTGCCTCACATTTCTCGTCCCACAAGAACTGCTGGTTCTTCCTAGTTAGCTTTGTCAGCGCTTAGGCAATTCTAGAGAAGTCCTGGATAAATCTCTTATAGTAACCTGCCAGCCCTAAGAAACTTCATATCTCTGTCACCGTCTTAAGCTGCTCCCAGTTCAGTACTGATTCAACTTTACTGGGATCTACGGCCACACCTTCATGGTTAATCACATGGCCTAGGAATTTAACTTCCTTTAACCAAAACTCACGTTTACTGAGCTTGGCGTAGAGTTGTTTCTCTTTCAGTGTACTCAGCACAATTCTCAAGTGTTGCTCATGTTCTTCTTGAGTTTTGGAGTACACTAGTATGTCATCAATAAAAACTACTACAAACAGATCTAAGTATGGTCTAAAAATCCAGTTCATGTATTCGTCAATCCAAACGACATCACTAGGAACTCATAGTGTCCGTATCGGGTCCTAAATGCAGTCTTCGAAACATCTCTTATCTTTATCCGTAGTTGATGATATCCCAATCGTAGATCGATCTTGGAAAATACCATTGCTCCTGCCAATTGGTCTAACAGATCATCAATTCGCGACAGAGGGTATTTGTTCTTTATCGTCACCTTGTTTAGCTCTCAATAGTCAATGCATAGCCTTAGGCTACCGTCTTTCTTTTTCACAAAGAGTACTGGAGCACCCCAGGGAGACACACTTGGTCTTATAAAACCCTTCTCCAACAGCTCCTCAATTTGTCTTTTTAGCTCAACCATTTCGTTGGGAGCCATTCGATATGGAGCTTTGGATATTGGTCTTGTCCCTGGTACAAGGTCAATCATGAACTCCACTTCTCGCTCTAGCAGAAGTCTACTGATCTCTATTGGAAATACCTTCAGGAAGTCTTTCACCACCGGAATTTCTTCGATTCCTTCTTCTACCTCTGCTTGAATCGAGAAGAATACGAAATATCCTTGACATTTGTGCCGTAAGCATCTACTCGCTTCGGCTTCAGTCATGAAATTTAAACTTACTTCTTTTCTAGGGATTTCTTCTTTAGAGGGTAATACTAATGTTTTCTTACCACAATGTAGAAGTATGTTATTGGCAGACAACCAATTCAAACCAATTATCACCTCAATATTACGAAAAGGCATGCATATCAAGTCAATGGCAGTGCAGCAATGCTTGTAACAAACCACACAATTCAAGCATGCTTTAGAAGTCACAACTTTAGGACTAGTGGGAGTAGAAACAACAATATCATATGGCAAGGTATCAATAGTCAAACCCAATCGCCCAACACAGTCATGCAATATAAAGGAATGGGTAGTGATAAGTCTCATTATTTGCATATATTTCTAGCCCTAAACTCATGCTTTTGCCATCTATATTTGCATACTTTGGGCATAATTAGCTTCCATTGTGCATAAGAGTTGGTGAGAAGAATTATGAGGTTTTGCAAGTGTTTTTACATGTTTTTATATGATTTTATATGTGTGTACTTTTGATCCCTGCTTTGGTATGAATTTCAGGAAGTTTCAGTAGCATTTTCACCATTCTGTTTGAGGCGCCACGGCTGATTTGGGAAGGCGTCGCGGCAGATTTCCAATGGTACTCTCGATGAAAAGCGTCGCAGCGAATGGACTAAGGCGCCATGGCGGACGGAGGTTTTCATGAAGCTCAGGATCATTAATCAAAACGACGCCGTACAGGACAGGCGCCGCGGTGGATTGACGGAGGCGCCGCGGCGGATGACCGAAATTTCCAGATTTAAAAGCAGAGTCGCGCGCTTCAGCCAGGAGGAGATTTTCAGTTGCCCATTCTCCCTCCAGACGCGATTTTCTTGCTCTCTCTGCCCTCTCTCACTTCTTCCTTCCATTTTTCGTCCAAATTCATCAATTTCTACCGATCAACTATGGATCTTTCATCAATTCTTGCTGTTTTTACCCTAATCTAGAGTATGAGTAGCTGAATTTCCAAGTTCTTCTAGCAATGAAGCTGACCTGAGTTCATGGAGCTGAACAGGGAGTCATTTTAGATCTATTTTCCACTTTTTATTCTAAGAGTCATTTGTTTCAGTTGAACAATTGTGATTAGAATGAAGGTTGAGTGATTAGATTTATGTTTCTTGGAATTTAGATCTGATTGAACATTCAGATGTGAGTTGTGTCCTTTAGTTCAGTTGAATAGAGGATTCTCTGTTAATTTGTAAATCTAATTCATTTTACTTGGACTGTTGTTCTGTAAATCTGAATTTTGGTTGAATACATTGATGATTCACAGTTGTGGTCATTCTTAGAGAATTGCAACTTGCTTCTCAAGTGTTCTTGTCAATTGATTTTCCTTCTCATAGATCAAAACAACGAATCTAGTAAGATAGTTGTTTCTGATCTATGTTAAGAGAGATTTGAGCAGTAGCTGAATCTATCCATTTAATTGACACTAAGAGACTCCAAATTATAAGATTGAACAAGGAAGGTTGGATAAATTGCTAGGGGAACTACTATCTCTTATCTGAATCTTCTTTTGCCTTTTACCTTTCATTAGATTTGTTTCTTGTTTCAATTTTCCTTTTCTGAACTCAAGCTCTCATCTTGGTAATTTGATAATTAAAAGTGAATTGTTAAGAATTGAAATACAACTTAAGGCTCCTTGTGAAGAATGACCTAGGTAGTGCCTCACTTGCTGCATTTTCCCTAGTAAAACTTTGATTACCTAGCGACAAGGTCTATCAAATTGGCGCCGTTGCCGGGGAGCCTTGCTTGTTGAGGTTCTAAGCAATTCACTGGTGTGCCAAGAAAAATTTTTATATTTGAAAACCAAAACTTCAGAAAAAGTAGCTTTAGTGTTTTTGAGTTGTGTTGCATTTTCACTCTTGTGCTTTGTTGTTGAGTAGTTTCCCTTATTGCTGTGTTCCAAATTCATTCCATAGGTTGTCAAGGAGTTAACACAATTTGTTAGGCTGTGAATTGTTTGAATCCTTGCTGTAGCAACATTTTTCCTTTTAATTGTTCTTCCATTAAACCTAATGATGGTTGGTTGTTTTTATGCTTTTGAGATCTTTTTCTTGTTGAAAAATTAATACCATTGTGTTAAGGGTTCAATTTGCAGGAGTGAAGGTGTGAACAGTGTCAGAAGCTGCTGCAGAATTCGTCCACCTGGTTTATCAGTACCAGGCGCCGCGGCAGATATCATCAGGCGCCGCAGCGCCTTTCACAGAATCAATTCTGCAACAAGCGCCGCGGCGGATTGCACCAGAGGCTGCAGCGCCTGTCCATTTTTAGCTCGGTAGACGTCTCTGTAATAGAGGTCGCGGCGGATCTGTGAAGGGGCCACGGCGGATTTACCTGACTCCCTCTTAATTTTTTGTCTTTTCTCTGATTTCTTTCTTTTCTCTGATTGTTTTTTTTTTTCTCATTTGTTTTATTAGTCTATTCTCTTGTTCTTCAGTTGCATGTCCCAGGATAAGGGTCTTTTACCTTTTGATTGGGAAATCAATAGAACTCTTAGGCAAATCAAGAAAACCAAACAAATAGCTGAGTCTAGTAAGCAACTTATAGTGAGTGAATCTCTTCCTTAAGTTGAATCTTGCTCTTCCTCAGAATCTGAATCTACTTTAGGAGGGTTTATAGACAATCATTTTGTAATGGATCAAAATAATAACAATGCTCAAACTGAGAGAGGTGATGCTACAAATAGACCTCAAAATGAAAGGCAAGCTGAAAATGTTCTCCATAATACTAATCCTCAATTGAATAGAGATGAGGAGAATAGGAGCATTAGAGAAATTAATAACTCAAGTGTGAACTGTGATCCATGTGGTTTTTATAACTTTGAAGCTGATTTTGAACTTAAAGGTACCTTGATTAATACCTTACCAAGATTTCTTAGTCTTGCAGGGGATGATCCATATAGACACCTTCAGAATATGCATGCGGTCTGCTCCTCTATGAAGCCCCATGGTGCTCAATTGGAAGATGTGCTAAGGAGAGCTTTCCACTTCACATTAGAAGGAAATGCCAAAGAATGGTTGCAAAGTCTACCTCAGCACTTCACAACACTCACATGGGAACAACTAAAGAAGGCCTTTTTAGAGAAGTACTTTCCTGCATCAAGGACATCTAAATTGAGGAAGGCTATCTATGGAGTTCAACAAGATAGTAGAGAGACCTTGTATGAGTATTGGACAAGATTTCTAGCTATGCTTTCTAAATGTCCAAATCATCAAATCAGCAAGTCTAATTTAGTCCAGTATTTCTATGAGGGCTTGCTATCTCATCACAAGAACACAATAGATGCTGCAGCCCATGGTTCACTATTTGATTTGACTCCTCACAATGCTTGGGAATTATTGGAGAAGATGGCTAACAACAATCAGCAAATCAGTACAAGGGATAACCAATCTGTCAATGAAATTTTAAGGTCAAATCCTACTAACTTTGACTCTCAATTTGCTGCCTTATCAGAAAGGATGGACAAGAGAATGACTAGGATGGAGCAACTCTTGTCAACTAAATAATGTGGTGTTATGGGAACATCTCAAGCCTTGTGAAAGAGAGCCTTAATTGTCGTTCGCTTAGAGGTTCTCGCTCAAAAATTTGTCCAAGCTATGCAGTAGTGCAAACTCGGGTCGTTCTCTTTTGGGAGCCTAAATTAGATGTCTAAGTTAGATTAATGCTATGCAGAGTAATGAAAAAGGGGTTTTTGGTGTTTTTAGCCATTAATGAAATACCAAAACTAAATGCAATTAATTCAAATCTAAGTTACTATATTTTTGGATTTTTCTAAGATAGTAGTAATGAAGTGAAGTTAATGATATGTAATCTCTTGAATACAGTTTTGAAGCAATCATAGTTCAAAATAATTTTTGGGAGAAGAAATCACCAAGTTTTCTAAATGAATACCTTAAAGAACTCTTTAAGTCTAGGATCTTAATCAATGTCACCCATTTCATAAGATCCTATTAAGCTCACTTGGTGTGTGTATTAAGATTAATTAATGCACTTGGTTAAATGCAAGCCCAGATCAACTCAGCAATCACACATTACCATGCAAGACAGAGAGTATCAAAAGATTTGCATAGAAACATACATGTAACCACATGTATTGAAGCTCAAATTCAACACTAAATAATCCAATACACAAGATGATCATCCAGAATTGATTACAACCATAATCAAAATAGTTCAGCCTAAATTTACAAATCCTAGACCTAGAAATTCATAAATAAAGAACTATAACTTAAAGATGAGGCTAACTCCCCTTTGAAGCTCCTTGAACTCATGCTTCTTCCACCATATTCAAGAGTTGAGAAGCTTAGCTAGTCATAACTCTTGAATCAACTCTAACTAGGTATTGTTCTTCAGCCATGGCAGCAGCAGATGGAAGAAATGGAAATGGGATTAGGGTTTCTGAGGTGGAGATGAGAGAAAAGGATGAAAGATACGAAGGTGGTGGTGAATAATGGTCATCTCCTCTCATCATACCCAAAATAGGGTTTCTAACCCGAAACTTACGTGCATGGGTCGGTTTCTGGGCATGGGTAGGTCAAAATTTCCCGAAATGGTCGGGTCTGAGATTTGCTGGTTCGAGAGGTTCGCCGCGGCGAAACATGGCAGAGAGACCTTTCTTCACGGATGGGTTTTCGCCGCGGCGAAGTGAGATGTGTGCCGCGACGAACTTAGGCAGAGGGTCCTTTCCTGCTTCTTTTGCCTTGAGTTCTTCAATTCTGGCCCAAATCTTTAGTGTTCTACAATAAAAAAGTAACAAATTGAAGTACCAATTGTCCTAGAAGTCAATTGAATCCAATTAACAACCAATTATGACAATTTAATCATCAAAATGACACTAACTTAAAGTAAGAACCATAAATCTCAGTTAAGCACAATTTTCATTAAAAAGGACCAGAAAGTATAACAAAATCATGGATAATGATATGAAAAGAAACTAATATCTTGAGCTCAATCACCTTGGTAGCTCCCTCTTATGATTCCTGTGGTTCCATGATGCATTGTACTGAATCTTGCCCTTCTCAATTTGAAGAAGTGTCAGCCATGTATCAACAAAGATCCGGTCAATATCAGTAAAGGAACCCTTTCTCCAACACTATAACGAAGGATGGAAGGATCATGCCAATTTTAGATGGGGAGGAGGAGAGAACAACAAGGAGAGATTCATGCAGAATAGGTTCCAGCAACGTCAACATTCAGAACAAGCTATGGTTCCTTCCCAAGCTACTGAAGAAGTTGGTAATTCAAGGAATGATGACATGTCTCTCTTGTTGAAAAGCATAAAAAGTATGAATGCTAATCTCAGTGCTATGGCATCTCAAATGGACAGAATTGATAAGCATACCACTGCATCTGATGCAAGAATGGTTGCCATAGAGAATAGGGTTGAACAATGGGAGACTAAGACGGTAAACTTGGCTAACTTTGTGACCCAAATTTCAGATAATCTCAGCAGTTTTCAAGCAAAAACAAGTGGAGCTTTGCCTTCCAATACTGTGATTAATCCCAAGTCGTTGAATGCCATAAATTTGAGAAGTGGAAGAAAGGTGACATTCAATGAAAATGATGAAGAATCCGACTTGGAGGAAGATCATTGCACTAAAAGAAGCTCTGTCCAGAAAAGGACATCACCAAATGTGGAATCTGAAAGCTTAAGAGAGAAGCAACTTCTGCAAGGAAGAAAAGAAGCTGAATTTAGAAGTGTAGCTACTGAAGGTTGCACAAATGAAGCAAGCTCTTTAATTCAGGATAATGAAGGCATCCATGAAGCACCATTAGGAGAGGACTTGGGGCAATCTTCTTCAAGAATTTCAGAGCCTAACCAGGACAATGGAAAGATTGAGCAAGAGAAAGTTGAAGATTCTCAAAAGAGCAACAAACCGGGAAGTCAAGGTAAGGAGGTAAGCTTGAAAGATCTACCTTTTCCTAAAGCTTTTATGTTTGGGCAGAAGGTTGCAAAAGAAAAGCAAAATAAAGAAGTTTTAGATTTCTTTAGTAAAGTAGAAATTAACATTCCTTTGTTGGATTTGTTGAAGAAAGTGCCTGAATATGCAAAATTCTTAAAAGACATTTGCACTAACAAAAGAAAGTTTAAAACTAATGAATTGGTGCAAGTTGGCCCTAATGTTTCAGCCCTTTTTAAAGCTCAATTACCTGTGAAATGCCAAGATCCAGGAGCTTTCTCCATTCCTTGTCAAATTGGTAAGTTTCATATTTCTAAAGCTTTGCTAGATTTGGGTGCTGCTATTAATGTGATGCCAAGTTCTGTTTATTATGCTTTAGGAGTTGAAATCATGAAACCTACAAGTGTCTTAGTGCAACTAGCTGATAAGTCTATTAGGAATCCCAAGGGAATCTTAGAAGACATTTTGGTTCAAGTAAAAGACCTTGTATTTCCTGCTGATTTTTATGTGTTAGATATGACTAATGAGGCCATAAGTGAAAGCACATTGATTTTGGGTAGACCATTTCTAAGAATCGCCAACACCATGATTTGCATGAAGGATGGGATTATAAAAATGGAATTTGGTGGTCAAGAAATTCAATTTAACATGTATGAGATGATGAAACATCCACATAGGATTATTCTCTGTTGGGGCTTAATATGATTGATGTGTCACTTGAAAATGAGTGTGAATCTATTTTTGAGCATGATAGCAATGATGATACTGAAGATTCTTTCGTCTCTTTCTCTTCCATATATTCTCCTTCATCTTCTTTTTCTTCACACCTTGATGATGTGCCTAGCATTGATTCTAAAATTGATGGCTGGCTTTCCACTTGGAGTGAGTTGTCTTCAGTTTCATCCATTAAGTCTTCCATTGATGCTAATTCCACACTGTCAAGTGATGAACAACTTGCAAAAAGATTGCTTGTAGATTTCTCAACAACACAAGAGAGTGAATCAACTCCTATACAAGAAAGAGAGGGTGAAGGGCACAAGACTCATGATTGCAAGGCCAGCCCAATTCTCATGGATGAACCCCCATTTAAGGAGCATGCAGCTGAACCTTCTGAACAACAGGATTTGTCTTTAAATTCTTATCACATTTTGTATTCCAACCTGTTTACAAGTCACTTGATCTTAATTTCTTTAACCATGCAGAACTGGACCACTTCTTGGGAATCATGCGAAGTGTAGCTACTCCCAACCCTAGGAGATTAAGCATGACACCAACCAAATTTGCCGAAATATGCAGTATAGGGAGTGCACTTTTGCAATCTAATTTTACTTCTGAAATTGGAATTCCTCAAGATTATTCTGCATCTAACTTTGAGTTTTCACATGGATTTACAAATGTTCTAAATGCATTGTTGCAGGGACCAACTAAGGAGTGTTACTCACATGAGGATGAATGTACAACTGAAATTTTTGGTATTGAAGCCTTGAAGCAATCTGGAAATAATTGCACTACCTTGGAGCTCAAGAAATTGATACCCTCAGTAGTTCAACCTCCTGAATTGGAGCTTAAACCCTTGCCATCAACACTGAAATATGCATTTTTAGCTGAAAATGGAAGACTCCCGGTGATAATCTCTAACTCTTTAACTGATATTGAAGAATCTCAGTTACTTACTGTTTTGAAAAGGTATAAAGGTGCAATTGGGTGGTCTTTAGCAGATATTCCTGGTATTAATGCTTCAATTTGCACTCATAGAATATTGTTAAATGAAAATGCAAAGCCCATAAGGCAACCTCAAAGAAGACTTAACCCACTCATACTTGATGTTGTTAAAAAGGAAGTAACAAAGCTGCTTAGTGCTGGTATCATATACCCTATTTCAGATAGTGAGTGGGTAAGTCCAGTTCAGGTTGTTCCTAAGAAAAGTGGGATCACTGTGGTTAGGAATGAGAAAAATGAATTAATCCCCACTAGAATCCAGAATTCTTGGCGTGTTTGCATTGATTATAGGAAGCTTAATGATTCTACAAGAAAAGATCATTTTCCTCTACCCTTTATAGATCAAATGCTTGAAAGATTAGCTTGTAAATCTCACTATTGTTTCCTTGATGGTTTCAGTGGCTATTTTCAGGTTCCCATTGCACCTCAAGATCAAGAGAAGACTACATTTACTTGTCCCTTTGGCACATTTGCATATAGAAGAATGCCATTTGGACTTTGCAATGCACCGGGCACATTCCAAAGGTGTATGCTATCCATCTTTAGTGATTTGCTAGAGAATGGAATTGAGGTGTTTATGGATGATTTTACCATCTATGGAAATAATTTTGATGAATGCTTAGTGAATTTGGAAAAAGCTCTATCTAAATGTGTTGAAAAGGACCTTATCTTGAATTTTGAAAAATGTCACTTTATGGTTCAACAAGGAATAGTTCTAGGTCACCTAATTTCTGAAAAGGGAATAGAGGTAGACAAAGCAAAGGTTGAAGTAATTTCCTCTCTACCCTATCCAACAAATCTTAAGGAGCTTAGATCTTTCCTAGGCCATGCTGGATTTTATAGAAGGTTCATAAAAGATTTTAGTAAAGTGACTTTTCCAATGTCTAAATTGTTGCAAAAAGATGCTTCCTTTGATTTCACTGATGAGTGTAAAATGTCTTTTGATGAGATTAAATCCAGATTGACTTCTCCACCTATTTTGACTTGCCCTAATTGGAATTTACCATTTGAATTGTGTTGTGATGCCTCTAACAATGCGGTGGGAGCAGTTTTGGGACAAAAGGATGGTAAGGCTTCCAAGGTTATTGCTTATGCTTCAAAGACTCTAGATAAGGCTCAAACTAATTACACAACTACTGAAAAGGAGCTCTTTTCTATTGTTTTTGCATTAGACAAGTTTAGGCCTTACCTAATTAACTCTAAGGTTACTGTTTTCACTGATCATTCTGCTGTCAAGTATCTTTTCAGCAAGCCACAATCCAAACCGAGGCTCTTAAGGTGGATGTTGTTGATCCAAGAGTTTGATATTGACATCAAAGACAAACCTGGAGCAGAAAATGTGGTGGCCGACCATCTAAGTCGCTTACCAGAAACTACAAGGGGAGTAATCGGTTCAGATTCTGTTTGTGATGAGTTTAAGGATTGTTCTGTTTCTGCCTTGTCTCTCTTGGAACCTTGGTATTGTCATATTGTCAACTTTTTAGTTGCTGGTCTAATTCCTCCTTCGTTGTCTCATTTTCAGATGCAGAAGATTAAGAGTGAGTCTAAGCACTACATTTGGGATCCTCCAATCCTTTGGAAGGTATGCAGCGACCAAATCATTCGAAGATGTGTACCAAATGAAGAATTTCAAGACATCCTGCATGCTTGCCACTCTCAAACTTGTGGAGGTCATTTTAGTGCTAACAAGACTGCAAGAAAAATACTGGAAGCTGGTTTGTATTGGCCATCACTCTTTAAAGACTCTTATGAGTATTGCAAGAATTGTGATATTTGTCAAAGATTTGGTAGCCTAACTAAGAAACATGAATTACCCCAACACCCAATGCTTTTCTGTGAGGTGTTTGAAGTATGGGGTATTGATTTTATGGGCCCCTTTCTTCCTTCTATGGGTTTTACATACATTCTTCTTGCAGTTGATTATCTTTCAAGATGGGTAGAGGCCATAGCAACCAAAAAGAATGATGCTGCCACTGTTTCAAAATTTCTGAAAAATAACATCTTTTCTAGATTTGGCATTCCTAGAGCAGTAGTTAGTGATAATGGCACTCATTTTTGTAATAAATTGCTACAAGGGTTATTCACCAAGTATGGTGTGACACATAAGACATCCACACCTTATCATCCCCAAAGTAATGGGCAAGCTGAAAATGCAAATAGAGAAATCAAGAAGGTGTTAGAACGAATAGTTAAACCATCTAGGAAGGATTGGAGTGCCAGATTAGATGATGCTTTGTGGGCATATAGAACTGCATTTAAAACCCCAATAGGCATGTCTCCTTATAGATTGGTTTATGGTAAGATGTGTCACCTACCGGTTGAGATTGAACATAAGTCTCTTTGGGCTGTAAAAGCATGTAACCTTGATTTTGATTCTGCTGGTATGGAAAGATTATTGCAATTGCAGGAACTTGAAGAGTTGAGACTTGAAGCATATGAGAATTCCAGGTTCTATAAGGAGAAGACAAAGATGATTCATGACAAGCAAATCCTAAGGAAGACTTTCAAGGTTGGAGATAAAGTGTTGCTGTACAAAGCACGATTCACATTTAAACCTGGGAAGCTGAGCACTAGATGGGAAGGACCATACTTGGTCACTAAAGTTCACAAATTTGGCATGATAGAGCTGCTAGATGAGAAGAGCAGTAAGACTTTCAAGGTCAATGGCCACCTGCTCAAAATTTACAAGGAGAATTTTTGATCCACCATAATTTCAGGTTGTCCCCTTCCTTACACACTTTAGTCTATGTTTATTTGATTATTATCATTCTTGAACTCCATTTTTGAACAAGTGTGGGGGAGGGCATAACTAGTAGCAAGTGTAGGTTGTTTTTAGTTTGTTTTGAAGTGTTCTGTTGTTTCTTTCCATTCCTTCCTTTACCACTTTTCCTTGCTATCTTTTGTTCAAATTTGCATTGAGGGCAATGCAAGGATCAAGTGTGGGGGAGTGAATGTTGTGTTTTTGTGTGTTTTGTGTCTTTTGTAGAACCTCAGTTTTCAAAAACTTTTTGAAGGTTTAAGCTTGCTTCAGGAATTCTAATGTTACATTTGTGACTGATTTGATTTGGAAATTAAATATCCTGAAGTGAAATTTTCTAATGCATAGAGATTAAGCATGATGTGTTCTTTACTGAAGTGAATGAATATGAAGACAAAGCCTAGTTGGAAGGATTCTTTGAGCCTTTATATTCATTTCTGATGTGTGCATTCACTTATTTCTTATGCTCTCTAGAACTTGTCTTAGTTCTTAATCAAGACCACATGCAACATTAGTACTCTTGAACATGATTGAGGCATTCATTCAAATTAGCTACTTAGACCAAATGGCCAACCCCTACATGAGTTATCCCTTGTTACCCATTTGAGCCTTTTAGTTGAATTTTTCCATTCATTTCACTCTCAATTATAAAACTTCTTTCCTACAAGGATGCATATTTCATTTCATTCATTCTTTTCAGAATTCACTAGCATTTTGATGGATTCAATTAATGGATTGATATGAGGAATTGCATACTTGAGCAAAAAAAAAACTAAAAGAGAAAAAGAAAAGAAACATGCGAAATATATAAAAGAAAAAAAAAAGAGAAAGAGAATAGAAAAGTTGAAAAGAAATGAAAAAGCAAGAAAAGAAAAGAAAGTGGGAATAAAAGCACCTTTATAGCTTTAGACTTCAAGATCAAGAAGTTAAATCCTCAATTGAACATTACTAATGCTATTGAATTCTACACATTGATTCACATATTATCTCTATCCTTCTATGCATTCTTGTGCATTTCTTCCTCACCCTTACATTACAAGCCACAAAAGTCCTCTTGATTCTTGAGTACTTATGTATTTAAGTGGTGGAGAGGTAGAGCTATTACAAGCATATGGTAGAGCATTTGAATAAGTGAATTGAGTGAAAGAACCTTTGATACTTGTGAGTTGAGTGATACACTAATTCCCTTGTGTGGTCTTCTATATCTTATTCACTTGGATTAAATTACATATCATTGCTTGGTTTCTTTGCATTAGAATGTTCCATGGATGGATATTGGTTGAAGAATCATTGTTAGTTGCAGTTGTAACCTGAACTTTTGAGCTTGCTTATTCCTTATCTCTCATCCTTCTCTTTCACATATTGTTTAGACCTGATTTGCCCAGGAGTGCAAAAGCTAAGTGTGGGGGAGTTGATAAGTCTCATTATTTGCATACATTTCTAGCCCTAAACTCATGCTTTTGCCATCTATATTTGCATACTTTGGGCATAATTAGCTTCCATTGTGCATAAGAGTTGGTGAGAGGAATTGTGAGGTTTTGCAAGTGTTTTTACATGTTTTTATATGATTTTATATGTGTGTACTTTTGATCCCTGCTTTGGTATGAATTTCAGGAAGTTTCAGTAGCATTTTCACCATTCTGTTTGAGGCGCCACGGCTGATTTGGGAAGGCGCCGCGGCAGATTTCCAATGGTACTCTCGGTGAAAAGCGCCGCGGCGAATGGACTAAGGCGCCACGGCGGACGGAGGTTTTCATGAAGCTCAGGATCATTAATCAAAACGACGCCGTACAGGACAGGCGCCGCGGCGGATTGACGGAGGCGCCGCGGCGGATGACCGAAATTTCCAGATTTAAAAGCAGAGTCGCGCGCTTCAGCCAGGAGGAGATTTTCAGTTGCCCATTCTCCCTCCAGACGCGATTTTCTTGCTCTCTCCGCCCTCTCTCATTTCTTCCTTCCATTTTCGTCCAAATTCATCAATTTCTACCGATCAACTATGGATCTTTCATCAATTCTTGCTGTTTTTACCCTAATCCAGAGTATGAGTAGCTGAATTTCCAAGTTCTTCTAGCAATGAAGCTGACCTGAGTTCATGGAGCTGAACAGGGAGTCATTTTAGATCTATTTTCCACTTTTTATTCTAAGAGTCATTTGTTTCAGTTGAACAATTGTGATTAGAATGAAGGTTGAGTGATTAGATTTATGTTTCTTGGAATTTAGATCTGATTGAACATTCAGATGTGAGTTGTGTCCTTTAGTTCAGTTGAATAGAGGATTCTCTGTTAATTTGTAAATCTAATTCATTTTACTTGGACTGTTGTTCTGTAAATCTGAATTTTGGTTGAATACATTGATGATTCACAGTTGTGGTCATTCTTAGAGAATTGCAACTTGCTTCTCAAGTGTTCTTGTCAATTGATTTTCCTTCTCATAGATCAAAACAATGAATCTAGTAAGATAGTTGTTTCTGATCTATGTTAAGAGAGATTTGAGCAGTAGCTGAATCTATCCATTTAATTGACACTAAGAGACTCCAAATTATAAGATTGAACAAGGAAGGTTGGATAAATTGCTAGGGGAACTACTATCTCTTATCTGAATCTTCTTTTGCCTTTTACCTTTCATTAGATTTGTTTCTTGTTTCAATTTTCCTTTTCTTAACTCAAGCTCTCATCTTGGTAATTTGATAATTAAAAGTGAATTGTTAAGAATTGAAATACAACTTAAGGCTCCTTGTGAAGAATGACCTAGGTAGTGCCTCACTTGCTGCATTTTCCCTAGTAAAACTTTGATTACCTAGCGACAAGGTCTATCAGCTAGCACCTAAGTCAAACATGGCATACACAAGGCAATCATTAACAGTGATCATACCTTGGATCATGTCAGGTGACTTAGGAGCCTCTTCCTGTGTAAGGGCAAACACTCTGCCTTGGGTCTGCTGTCTCGTCCCTTCTGCCTCTTGTGGGCATTCCTTTGAAAAGTGTCCTGGTCTCCCACATCTATAGCACATGTTCTGGCCAAATAAACATGGCTTGTCGCCATGATTCTTGCCGCACTTCTCACATTCCTTGGCCCTCCGTGTGATATCAAACCCCTCAAATTGTCTGCTCCCTTTTCTCATTTTTCTGCCAGAGCCAGGCCTCTTCCTCTTCTTATTAACGTAAGAGGTTCCTTCTTGATTCGGCCTCGATGGGGGTCTCTCAGTTCTCAAAGCTACTGGCATCATTCCTCGATGATTCTGACTTGATTTAGTAATATGGCAAACTTCCACTGCCTTGTTAAAACTCTCTATTTGTTGAGGTGCCACGACCTCCCTTAGTGTCGGCTTTAATCCTCTAACCAATTTCTCCGTATTCCACCATTCATCATTAAGACGTTTTAGATAAGCAGAATAATGGGACAGCCGAATGTGCTTGGCTAGGTAATCATCAAAGATTTCATCATTCCCCTGCTGCAACACTAGGAATTCAGCTTCCATTTTATCTTACGCTGATCAGGGAAAGTACTTCTGGTAGAATCTTTCTTTGAACACCTCCCATGTTATTAGGGTGTTGTTGGCTTGCAGTACCAACTCAGTGTTGTTCCACCACTGATCTGCTTCTTTCTCTAGCTTATAAATTGCCATCTGAGCTTTAATCTCAGATGAACATCCCATTACCCGAAAGATCTTCTCCAGTCGGGTAATCCAATCTTCAGCTATTTGTGGTTCTAATAAACCCTTGAACTCTGGTGGATTATGCTTGCAAAATTTCGTAATCCACTGCTGAATATCTTCTTGGTTCTCAGCCGATCCTGCTTGCTCTTCAGGTACTTGCTGTTGGACTTGTGGAGTTGCTTCAGCTTGTACTTGCTCAGGTTGACGTAACTGAGCAATCGATGCTGCTATAACAGCGTCTCTCTCTTCTTGCTGTCATAACTGCGCCTCTTGTATTTGCTGTACGACTCGTTGCTGTTCATCTAGCCTATTCATTACTTGCTGGATAGGATCTCTATGTGGTTCCTCAGGAGTGTTTCTTGCTCCTCTCCGTGTTCTCGCCATTTTGTTTGTTCTTTAATTAGCTATGGGAGAATAAAGGAACTCCTTAATCATTTATCATAAAAACATACCTCTCATATTTATATAACTAACATTTGTACAACAACACAAGGATTATACAGAGTTTTTAACAGTTAGCCTAACTTATATACAGTCCAAAACTATTTACACTATGTACATCATAAGTCTAGTATTAGCCGCGACCAGCTCACGGAAAAGTAGCCCATACAAAGGTCTCTATGGCCTCGACCATCTGCAGGAAAGTACATCTGGGTAGGCGATTACATATCTCATTGACTCCTTCATTCCATTTCCATGTCTTGGGGATTACATGATACAGGGCTAGGATCCAATCATCATCTCCCAAGGTACGATCCTCCCTAGTCACCCAATAATAAAGGCTCTTAATGTCCTCTAAGAACCTTAAGTATACATCAGCTTCTTCGTGCTCATACGGCTTAATGAAGTGGCTTCTAAACTGGAACTCTCGAACTAGTTGAGCAAGGCACTGGAACTCTTTCTTAATTATAGGTGTAGGGATCTGATTCGAACCTGCTCCATCATCACTAGGTATCTTAACAACTGCTGCTATATCATTAGAGACAACTGTTGCTGTGTCTCTCTCTGGAGCCTTCCCCTTGAAACCGAAGTAATCTACATGGATAGTTGGGGATTTGGTGCTAAGCTCTTCGTACCTCTCAATATCCTCGTACCACCATGGATATGGCTCACCGGGCATGACCTTGTTAATGGTCTCTCCTGACTTTCCAGTTCCACTACAGACAGCCATTACCTGAGCTTTCTGTAATCCTAATGACCAAGTAAACTCATTAATGAGCACTATAAGATGTTTTCCTCAAGATTTAGAACATACAAAATTTAAAAATTTGTTCTAAGTGCCAGAACCATTTGCTTTGATACCATAAATGTAACACCTTACATTTACGACCTTATATTATGCCAAGTTAAGATATTCGGAAGCACAATCTCAGGTTACCGGGTTGAAAAATCTGAGTTTAAAAATTTCTTTTCCCGCATTACTATTCCCTGTAACCTTAAACTTGGCATATCTTTGGAAAATCATAACTAATTCTAGAAAAATCGAAACAAGGTTGTTCCAAGCCTCACTCGAAGCTCTTAACATCATCTATCAAGAAAAAATGACCTCAGGTTCCTATTTAATCAGAAACACATCCGATTTTAATTTCAAAAAGTACTGTTCATTTGGTCATTTTTCTATTTTCCAGGATTTTTGCTTAAATTTGGAAAGGCATAACTTCTTGCACAGAGCTTCGATTGTGACGCTTTACCACTCATTTTAAAGGGAAAAATAAGATCTATTTGCATGCCAAATTTCAGAGAAAAAGTCAACCATTTGACCAAGGTCTTCTTTGGTCAAAGTTTGGTCAAATCTAGACCATTTTTATCCCCCTTTTTCACTAATTCTAGCACCATTTCGTTTTTCACTATAAGCATACCATAATCACATATAAAGGTACTCTACCATTAATATACATCCAAAAGGGTATCCTGTTATGTGTTCATGATCGAAATATGCTTACATGGCTTCGAAGAGAAAGGATTTAAAACCATATAATACAATACATGGATCATAATTTCCTCAAGCCATGATTACTTCTTTTCCCTTCTCCTTGGAAGTAGTTGCACCTAGGATATCATGTTATAGGAGGAATGAGATTTCATAGAAATCCCAGTAGCATTGAACATACAACCATCAGGTCAACATGCATAAGATGTCATGCTACATGCAGTAAAATAACATTGCTAGTCTTTATGCCATGCCATAACCATTCTGTATCCATGTCATCATATCATGGAACATATAATCATTCTAGTCAAAACTCAATCATGCAAGAGCCAAGGCATACATTGCAAGGAGTTCACATCATCTGTACATAAACATTCTCATGGCACATAAATACACATAGCAGAAACACCAAATGCAGGTCAACAAAATAATTGCAAGTTCACGCTACCTTAGTTCCACGCTTAATGTTTCCTCCCTGTTTTCCCTGCTTGAGGTCCTCCTAGGTTTCCAGAAAATTTGCCTATCAACCATACAGTAAGGGTATGGTAAATTCCATATCCAGTATACAATTCTTTCCCAATATAATACTACCCTTATAACTTCTGTATACCTTTCCTAATCCTTTGACTTTGGTTTGACCAAGCCTTAATTCTCAGTTAAGGTCTTGGAATTCTTCCTTAATCCATGATTAATCATACTTTCTTGGTTAATCACTAACCCTTAATCCTTAATCCAATATTTAATTAAGGTCCTCAAGTCACATAGTCATTAGTACAACATAATCCTCTAAGATTAAGTCACTAATCCCTTATGGATTAACCATTGATCATTCTCTAATTGACATGATTAACCCTTAATCATTCCTTAATCAACATGATTAATCATAATTAATCATCCTTCAATTAGCATAACTAATCACTAATTACTAATTAATCAAGGTAGCTAACCTTAATTAGTTACTAATCTTTAATCAAATAACATGATTAATCTTAGCTATCACTAAACCATAATTAATCAAGGTAATTAATCCTAATCTTCCTCAAATAAATAATTAACTAAAAATAATTAACACTTAGGTAGGTAAACATACCTTAATTAGCTCTTAATCGGCGATTAGAGGTGTCTAACTTTGCTTTCTCCCTTTCTCTCTCTTCTTTCTTCCTTTCTCTCTCCTAGAACTCAAGAACACAACATTCCCTCACCAAGCAACCTCCTTGGCCGAAATGTTCATGAGAGGGGGGTATTTATAGGCTTTGATTTTTCAAGATTCCAAGAATGCCCTTCGGGAAAAAGATGCGATCTCGGCCGTCCATTTTTTTTCACTTTACACATGGACAAATCCTAGAGCACACACCACAAGAAGTTGACACATGGATGGACACCTATTCACCATGTGATTTTCATGTGGTAATAAAATATTATTTTAATGTTTTGTCTCTTATTTCCCTTTATGCCCTTGAACAATTTGGAAAATTCCAACTTTGTCCTCTCCCCTTATTTTTGGCCGAAATATTACTCTAATTATTAGGAGAAAAATGACTCATCCAATATTCAGTGCAATCCACTGATTATTTGTGTATTTCCGGTATGATTTCCCAACAATCCTGTCCAATTTACTGTCACAAAATTTTGATTTCAACACCTCCTTAAATTCCCCTCATTCCAAGGGTATTCTATGATTTTTCTCAAGTTTTACCTCCCTCTATAATTTTCTAAATTTTATTCCGTCGAAAATCAATATTCTATTGATAATAATTCAGTAATAAATATTCTTTAAGCTAACCTCTATACATCCAAAGGTGGGAAGTAATTTTGTAAATTAGGATAATATGTCACATAATTTATCCCTATTTTTCCTTGAATTTTTGAGGCCTCTATATATTTTAAATAATGGAAATTGGCTAATTTTCCTTAATTAACCAAAAATTCCAATAATTACAAATAATTCCCTGATAAATTATTTTTAATCCTATATTCACCTTCTAAGCCTCAAACATTATTTTGTACTCTCCTTTCTATTTTTCATGATTTTTTGGGAATTTTCAGGAATTTCGGACACTATTTCCAATATTGCCCTTTCTTGACGGATCTTTTCAAAAATAACCGTTATGTCCCTATCCTGATTTTTCCTCATAGCCTGGATCCTCTACTAGCCTACTATACTACTTGACCTTAGTCAGTCTCAAATCATTCATCAATTAGGATAAAATTATCAAGGTGTGACATACCTTGATTTAACCAAGTTTTATTGCATTAATTCATGTCCAATTGCATGTTTTTAGAGGAATTTATTGGTTTAAAATGGATGTTTTGATGTGAATTTAGTAATTTATAATTGTGGGTTTAAATTCTCATTAAGTACTTTGTAGGGGTAAAACTGCCAAATTGTGCATCATTTTAATTAATCATCATTTACAAAATTGAATTGGATATTACAAGTGCTTAAATTGATTTTCAGGTCAAGGGTCAAGTGAAAAGTATCTCCAAAGGACCTAAGTTTGAGAAAATTGCAACTAAGGCCCAACAGATTTCAGGAATTCTAGAAAAGGCCCAACTAAACGCAACTATTCATTTTGGCCATTTAGTCTCGACAAACTAGATATTTAGTCACGACGAAAAGGACGCTAACACAGAATCAAGTTTTAAACCTCAGATTGTGATTTTGGGAAAGGAACACGCGAGCTAGCCGCCTCTCACTGGCCAGACACCTCTATTTTCGTCTCCTAGGATTCTTCAAGGGTTCTTGAGGTTCTCCTATCGATTCCCACCAATTTTCACCCCTTGTCCATCTCATTCAATTGGTTTTCTACATCATACATCATCCATCTTCATCTGTTATGGTGGTGCTATGATTTCAGAGCTTGGAGGAGCTATTTCTAAGGCTATGAGAGGCTAGGATGTTTTGCTCTAAGCAGTTTTGATGAGGGCCTGAGCTTGGGACTTAGGGAGTTTTACTTCATCTTTTCCATTACTTTAATAACATTCCAGTTTTTCTTGGCTAGAAATTCTATATCGTTGTTAAAGCTGAACTTCATTGTAACTATCTTGTAATTTTGGATTGAATTATGAGAATTTATGCTTTGGTATTCATTTGTAATGAGAATTCTGCATTTAATCTTGTGAATTTGATTGGTTTCAATCCAAGTTTGGTTTTGATTAATTGTGGTACCTTGATAGCATAATTGGTTATTGTGTTCAAGTTGTTACCATTGTATTAATCTCGCCAATTGTTCATTCATGAGGGTGATTAGTTTTGCTGTGAGTCTTTGGGTCAAAGGTTTCATTAACATACTGAATTACCTAAGTTTGGAAGGTTTTCTAAACTAGCTAAGATTGGTTTTAAGTAAATTCCCTGTATATTTTGAAGTGATGAAGGCTTAATCAATTCTCAAGGGGCATTTTCATCAATTGAGTTATCAAGCTATCCATTTAATTGCTTCCTCCATTACTGCTTTAATTCATTTTAAAAAGACCAAAAAGACTTTATTTCTTTTAATTGCAACTCAACTCAGTTTTACAATCCCCCGGATTTTATCTTTTCGCACGGTTTTGTCACTTAGATTACATAGGATCAAGTCAGGCTCCTCGAAGTGAACAGACCTGGATCGTACCACTATAGGGCATTCCTTTCCGGAATTAAATTGTTTTTGAGAGCCCATAACAATTAAGGCATCATCAAACTGGCACCGTTGCCAGGGAGCAATTAATGTGGCTCCTCGTGTAATTTTGGTGTCAACTTAAGTGTTGGGTTTGGGTTCAAACCGTGTGATCGAGGCTATCTAGTAGTTACATTTGCATTTTAGTGTTTTCAAGTCTTTAGTGTTAAGCATAGTGTTTTTCTCTCTTGCATAGGAAAATTTTCAGAAAACTCATAAAAATCTTGATTTTCTTCAAGTGTTGCATTTGTGTTTCTTTCGTTAGTTCTTTGAATTTCTTGCATCAATACTATGCTTACTATGCTTACTGGCTGGTCTACCTTTTAGACCCTCACAAAAGGTGCCTCAAAAGGACAAAGGGAAGCAACCAGCTGTCAGCACCTCTAGGACTCAGGATAAGGCCGAATCCACTGCAGCTCCTTCTCATACCCCTGGACCCTCATTCATGGAGAGATCTCTCAGGGAGATGTTTCAGGCTGAACTTCAAGAGTTTGAGAAGAGAGTTTATGTCACTGCTCGAGAATATGGGGAAGTCTCAGATAGAAAATTTGAGGGTATTTCCAAAATCCTAGACCTTCACCAATAAGAAATTATGGTTTTGGAAAAGGAGGTTTCTCAGAGATTTGATTATGTTGACAGAGAGATTCGAGAGCTCAAAGGGATGGTAGCCTCTCTCTGCAACAACTTCTCTGCCCCCACTACTTTAGCTTTGAGTCTTACTCCATCATCACCTACTTCCTATATCATGAGCCTAGACCTTATACCTCCCCTATACCCACTTCACACCAGTACCACCTACCTCTCCCACTCCTTCTCCTACTTTGGCCCTGATCACTGTTCCCCAGCCAGTTTCTTCTCTTCATATTCCACTATTCTCTCCACTTTCTCACCTTCCCCCTCTTCCTATTCCCTTGTCTATTCCTACTCCTTCCCTTTCTCCATCTGATGCTGACAAAAAGGAGGAGAAGGATTCTGATGCTTAGACTCTTTTTCTCTGATGTATTTTTATTTTTTTTCCTGATGTTTAGCTCCTTACTGTTATGTGTTCTGAGTTTTTACTGATGTATTTTGACAGTTCATGCCTTCAGTAAAGTATATTTCTTTCTTTGAACTGTCCACTATTTAATTTTACTGTTTTTGATGTTACTTGATTAATATTCTTACCTATGTTTTGTCATCATCAAAGAGGGGGAGAATGTTAGGATTAAGGTTTTATCGATAAGCTGATAGATAATATCTGTAACATCTCGATTTTTGGGCCTAGAAGTATCAGAAATAGCCTAAATGAGATAGGCTACCAGACCCCTTTTTAGTAGAGGTCTTAAAGATGAGAAAGGAAGTTAAAGCAGTTTCAGGGACTAAAATACAAAGTGAAAGTTTTAAGGGGCTAAAGTGTAATCAAAGTTAGAGGCTTCAGTAAAGTCTCAAAGGCCCAGAAGAAAGAGAAAAGAGGCTAGATACAGACCAAAGGTTAAGTTAGAAGCCTCAAAGAGATTGTTTTATGAGGTTGAGCCTAAGCAGGGGTAAAACCGTAAATTCAGAAAGTTATGGCCATCAGGGGTAAAAATGAAAAGTACTTAGAAAATTCTAAGAAAATCCCAAAAATGGGAAATAATATTCTAAGGCTCTTTTGTGAAGAGAGATGACGAAAATACCCCTGAGGTAACTTAAAAGGAATTTATAAGTTTATGGCTCAATTTTGAGATGTAGAGTGTAGATTTAATTGTCTTGAGTCATAAGGAAACCTCAGAAAATTATGGTAAAAATGGGGATGTATGATCTAAGAGACTATAGAAAATTATAAAATTAGTCTCATCCCCAGAAAACCAGCAAAATGGCTTTAAGAATACTTAAAGCCAGTTGTGCCGAAAAAGGGCATTTTAAAGAATGATTTTTAAGTAGGGCTACAGGTTGAGTTATGACCTGAGAAAATTCACAGATTTTCTCTAGAATATGAGGAATTTTATGATATTTTTGGATGAATTTTTAGAGTTTGGATTGGATAAAATGCTCCAGTCAAATATAAATAATTTTGTCCCCTAAATAGGAGACAAAACCAAAGAAAATATCTAAGAGCCATCATGACGATGCTGAGTCAGCGTGCTGAGTCATCAAGCGTAATCATGACACCGACGAGTCATCATGCTGAGTCACCAAGCGTAATTATGACACCTACGAGTCATCATGCTGAGTCACCAGAAGAAATTTATGGACAGCATAAAAATTAGAACGCAGTACGGGAATATTTTAGACAGTCTTTTGTCTACCCATTATAGTGAAATCTCTACTGCATGACTCAGTAAGGTTAAGTAGCCTGTCAGTAGAGCTAATTATTTTCATCTATGCTCCTCTGAGATAGCGCCATATATGTACCTTTTATTGGCCAGAATTTTAAGAAGAAGTTTGTAAGTAAGAATAATCCTGGTGGTCATATATCTATGAGAAAGTATCCGATACGTGCAAGATTGGCTTGATAAGTGGAGAAATAATTAAGAAATATTTTTGCACGAATTTTCCATTTATTTTCTCCCTATTTTAATGCCATAAATGATGAAAGGACATGAAAGTGACAAGTGTATGGTTAGATGGGAAAAAGAAAATATTACGTGTACGGCTAGATGTAAGACACGTGTACGGTCGGATGCAAGACACGTGTGCAGTCGGATTAAAGACATGTGGCTTGATGATGTAAGCATGATATCATCATGATGAGGTAAGCATGATGTCATAGGACACTTATCACTGTAAGATCAAAAGAGAAATGGACAGTCCAGATCGAGCCACGTATTTTTAAGATCAACGGTCCAGATTCAATCTGCTTTTCTATAAATACCCCCCCTCCCCTCCCTACCATTTCATCCAAGCATAAGGAATCCATGGGGAAGCTCTTGCAAAATGGTTTCTAGAGAGAGAAAGAAGAGGGAGAAAGAAAGGCCAAGTGGTTCCAAGCCAGATCAAGCTCTAAAACAAGGTATGTGGTGGTTATAGCACCTGATTTTATGCCTATTTCGGATTAGTTACTGTGCGTATCTGATTCTGAAATTTTGTATACTTAAAGTAAACTCTGTGAGCTTTAAATCCATGGGTAGAAATCTTTATTTGGATATGTGTACGATTTATGGTGATTTTTCAAAGTTAGGGTTTGAAATCTAGAAACAGTGTTGAACTTTTGGAAGAGTTTTGAGTTCCGTACAATTCCGGTGCTGTTCAGCATAGAATTGGTTCCTAAAACTAATTTTAGTGTAAATTTAACTTAAGGATCTTTCAGTGAGACTTGGAACCACTCAATTTGGATTTTTCTAGAATTAATTATGAATTTTCAAAGTTGAGCAAAAATTCTAGAAATTCTGCGTGAACAGTACCTGCGAAGCAAATTTTCCAGATTTGATATTCTTGAATCTAAGGCCATCTAAAGTGGTCCTAATTGACAAGAAATGGATCTTAAAGATGGGAAATGATAAGATTTATGTTAGAAAAGTTGGAAAGAAAACCCTAAGACTAAGAGAAAGGGTTGAGGTTCAAGAAAGCTAGTCTTGAACTTTATGTAATCTAGTGGTCCTAATGGATTGTATGATCAATGTGACTATGTTTAGGACCTTTGGAACATCCAAGAGGATGTTTGGTGATGTTGACCGAATGTCCACATGGTTGGAAAGACAAGGAATCAAAGGAAAAGCAAGGGGAAAGCCATGTTACAAGGTAGTGAACTTACCTATACTGTGTGCTTGATATGTATGCTTGCATGATGTGATTGTGTTGCCATGATGTGACTAAGCTATGATGAAATGTTTGCAAAGTTATGTTTGCAAGTTTATGTTATGTTTTACCTTGGCAATATGTTATGGAAGCATGAAATGCTTTAGCTTACTTTCCATGGCATTCATGTATTAATGTTATAACATGTCATGAATGTGCATTATGTCTTGCATGCTTATGGGTAGTGTTTGCTACTGAGATTCCCCCATCTCACCCCTCCCTAACCAACCATTTAGGTCAATCAATGATGGGCAATAATGGCATGAGAAGCAAGGAGAAGTAAGCGCAGAATTATTCTTGTTAATGGATGAGATTATTGATAAATGTATAATTCTACTATTTTGTGAACTATGTTATGGATGCCAATGATGCCATGTATTTAATTATAATATTTATGGCATAAATGAAAGTGTATGAGCATGAACAGGAAAGAGTAAGGCCATGTTATGTATGCCAAAGAAATAAAAAGAATTAAAGAGATGTTAAGGGTTAAACGTAAGTCCTGAAGCAATGAGTTTGTAGCTCCAGTTTGACCTATCAAACAAGTGAGTTAGGTCATAAGATTTGGCAAGCAAAGAGATCTGATGTTTCTCTTTAAAATGAAGGGTAGTTTTCCTGATTCCGATAACTGAGCAGAAAGTTATGCCTTTCCAAAGTTAGGCAAAAATACAGTAAAATCCGAAAATGACCAAATGAACAGTAACTTTTTCAAAAGGAAATTGAGCTCAAATTTCAAGGCAATCAGTTCAAAAACTATTTTTCCTCAAAATTTTATCCAAAGATCTTTCTGTAGAACTTGGAATCACTCAATTTCAATTTTTCTACAATTAGTTATGAATTTTTGAAATTTGTCACATTTTTAGGTGACAATGAATAGTAACCCGTAAATGAAAATTTTCAAACTTGATTTTTCATCAATTGTAGCCTTCAAAAGTGATTCCAAATGCTTCCGCAAGGAAAGTTAATTGATCTAAACATGAGGTGTTACAATATCTCTGTTTAATTAAGTAAACTCAGTAGAAACTTTGATCGATAACGTGTTAGATAATGTGTTGATCGATCATTCTTAACTTAGTCATGTATGAAAATCTGGAATAAATTATCGATCACTTGATTGATAATCAAGATGATCGAATATCAGGATACAAATTTGATAGGTATTTATAGATCACATGATCGATAAACCGATTATCGATGAGAAGACAGATAAATGGTAATGCGCTTTACTCATTCTATGTTTTGCTTTTGTCGCAATTTATCGATCACATTATCGATCAGCCATTTACCGATAATATGATTGAACATTGCCTCATAACTTTGTGTGCAAGTATTTACTTTAGTGGCTTATCAATCACCTGATCGATCAGAAAATTATCGATCACATGATCGATAATCAGCATATCTTTGTTAGATCGTGGCTCTTCGATCACTGGTTCGATAATCAGATTATCGATAATATTATCGATAACCACACTTCATGTTTACCTTGTTTTCACATAACATGACCATAAATCAACTCCTTGGTTTTACAAGAATAAATCACTTTATCGATAATATTATCGATAAACCTTTTATCGATTACCTATTTGATCAACTTACATAGCCTGTGTTTTCACTAAATATATTTTTGCTTATTGTTTATCGATAAGGTTCTTTAAATAACCGCCGTTCAAAAAAATTTCCACGGCAGTTTTCCTGATAACCGCCGTGGAAAGTTTCGAAATAACCCTACGGCGCGTTCTGGTTCTCTCATTTTCACAGTCTCAACTTAGTGCGCCGTGTTCCCCCTCTGTCCCACCACCAAAAAAACTTCCATTACCGGCCATCCCTCTATCACACCTTACTATCGGATCTACTTCAGATTTAATTAAAACCATTTTAGACCACATTAGATGGTCTTGGACTCAAAAAAATTCATGAAAAACGCTGATTTTTGGATTTTTACTGTTCATCAGGTAAAAATCCAGTTTTCTGGCCCAGCTTCAAAAATTCATAACTTAATCTAGAAAACTCAAAATGGAGTGGTTCAAAATTCTATAAAAAGATCTTTGAATTCTATTTCAAGGAAAAATAATCTTATGAACTAATTCCATCTGAAAAAGTGTCAAGTGTTTGTGAAATTCACCTCTGTCTATTTGGCAAAAATCCTTTTTCCAGGTTCTGAACCTTAACTTGAAAAATCATTAAAAATCGTGTAGTTGGCCATTTTTAACGTGCTACCTGTTGATTTGAATCTCAGGACGTGAAATTTAAGTATACCAAATTTTGTGTAGGAATTCATTCAGTAACTAAATAAAATGTGGCTCTAAAACTGACGTCCTGCTTAGGAATTACAGCACCAACCATTAATACTTGTACATAACCAAATGTCCACGAATTTTTATGGTGTGGCACCATAATTTAGCCTCCAATCTGCAGCTTGCTCTTGGGAGTTTTAGGCCCTAAAATGTTAGATTATATTTGGGGGATGAGATTTTAAGAAATCCCAGTAGCAAGATCAATCAACCAAAACATTAACATGCATCAATTACAAGCATTTCAACCTTTTGCTATTAATAGGGAACTACTTTACCTCATACATGTAACACTCTAACATGCAATAGCCAAGGCATATAAAGCAAGGAGTATAGCTACACAATCATCATCATCATCTGTTGGAAATTGTGCCCTAGGGGCCAATCATTGTGTTATGAACATTGTTGATTTATGAATTTCTTAATTATGTTATCATATTATTTGCATGTTTACTGTGATGACTATCCTTGGATAACTCATGATTTTATCCTAAATGTCCCTGGTCAGTCATCTATATGGGAACAGAGATCAAATAAGACCAGTATGACTTTGAAGATGTATAGAGATATAAATCAAAGTCATAGGCACATGTAAGAGTACAAGGTGTTGGACTGACCGCTATGAGAGAGCTGCATGGGTTAAGTCATAAGCTTCTCTCATATACAAACCATGTCACTATGCCCTTTGACCTGAGATCATCATGGATTCCTACATGAGAAATGCTCAGCTTTAACTAGTCAAAAGTCACTTTTGACCAAGTGATCATAAAGACTATGTTCAGGCTTAGTGGTTTTTCATATGGAGGAATGTGAATGGTCAAGATGGAATTTGTCCCTTACAATCGTAGAGAGATATTACTGGGCCCCTCGATGAGTGAGTATGAGAAATGTATGGCCATACTATAATGGAAAGGTAGTTCCTATTTCTATACTCAGACTACTCAGGGATCGAGAAAGTAACGGTCAGGAATAGGAGGATGACGTTCTCCATGCCTCATCCATGACCAAAATGTCATGTGACAAAAGGGACGTGATATGGTTGTATGAAAGGTTACATCGTTCATCTATCCTCATATAATTTGGGTAGTCGTGATGTCTTGCTAGAGACCGCTTACGACTTGTGAGTCATTATAGTAAATGGCCTATTGCCAACTTCATATGGGCCTACAGGGTCACACACAAAATAGCCCAACACGAGCTATGATGTCCAAATTCATTGAATCTAAGATATGTCCAGATTCAATGAATAGTCTAGGGTGGACGTGTATATATATATATATAATTCACGTATATATATATGATATAAGAGATATTTATAAGATTTGATTTATAAGGATAAATTAAATCTCTATCACTTTTAAATTTGAAATTTAGATTGATATGATATCTTTGATTTGATTTATTGGGATAAATTAAATCTATATCAGTTCTAGATAGATATGGTATAATATAATATCTCAAATTTGATTTATTAGAATAAATCAAATATAATTCTGTCGTATCTTTATTTTGAATTAAATGAATAGGTGAATTAAATCTGTGGGACGGATTTAATATAAACCGTATTTATTTAATTGATTTCTTATCGGATTACGCAATATATGATATTGCATTAATTTCAAAATTAATTTAGAATTAATTCTAAAATTCAATATCCTTCATAATACCGATAGCATCCTATATATTTGATATTTAGAAGCTAGGGTTTTAGGGGGTGTGAGAAAGCAAAAGGTTTGCAGATAAGAAACAGCCAAAATAGAAACTGTGAGGACAGATTCTCGGAAAAGCCCTAGAAGGACAAGAGGTCCTAGCACATCGTTCGTGATTGGAACGCTGTTCGTGTGGATACCGATAGAGGAAGCCGATCTGAGTTGTCGACTTCTCACGAACAAAAGGAGAGCATAGGCATCCCCGAGCCACCAACGATTCGAATACCGTAGGTAACACCTCTTACTACTTAACTTAAACACAATCGGTAGATCCGGGAAGGGATTGGAAAATTTTAAAGTTATTTTCCGCTGCGTGTCTTTCAATTCCTTACATCATCATTATTTAGTTCAACCACATAATAACACATGAAAATGCATAGCAATCAATGCAACACTCAACATTAAGGTTAATTAAATCTTACTACCTTAATCCAATGATCTTTGATTTTCTTGTTCTTCCTTTCTTGCTTCCACACAATGCCAAATCCTAACATGACAATCCCCAAAAGGGCAGCAAGAATCATCAACCATTCCTCATAAAAATCAATAACATAATTCAAGTAACTCCTAAACCCCTTAAAGCTTCAATCTTTATTCTTGAATTTTTAGAGTTGGTTTCCATAAACCCTAAAAATCTCCTCTTGACTCCTTCCTACATTCCTCATGATTTTCATGTAGATTCCAAATATCTACTTCAATTTAAAAAATAAATTTCCTTCTTTCAGTTTCAGCTTGATCGAACCATTAGGGTTCCTTATCCAAAAATTTCAACTTTGATTCTATGGCTTCCAACACTTGTTCTTTAGGTTTACCCTACACTATTTTCCATTTTGAGCACAATGGAAGCCTCAAAACTTTGAAAAAATCATCCTAAGGTTCAAATCTTGCCTTAGCCGAAATGGGTCTCAAGCAACACAACCGAGGAAACACTCCAAAATCAACCTATAACCACTTGTAACCATTAGGATCTACCATACTTTGAAATGTTCTAGCAAGATTGAACCATGAAACTTCCTCCCCTACCCCATAAGCATTTCGGCCAGCTCCAAATGAAGAGGAAAAACCAGAAATTTCAACCATACAAGGCAAATAAAAAAAAAAAACAAGGAACATCTTAAGACAACTTACCAAGCTTGGATCTTAGTTGGAAGATCAAATATGCTTGCTTTTTGCTTGATTTCCCTTCAAGCTCTCTCTTTTCCCTCTCTTCATGCCTTGGACAAAATATGATCTCATTTAGGGGGAGGAAAAGCTTATTAATGTTCACAAAATATCCCACCAACCATCATTAATGATTTGCCAAGTGTCAAATGCTTACTTAGTCTTAATTCTCTTTCTTAATTAACTTAAACCATAATGTAATTAAATTCCAAAGTCAAGATCCTCTCCATTGGTGGCTTTACACTTGGAAAGCTTTAATTTCCATCCATTAAAGGCTTGACAAGTGGCAACTCGTGGGCCAAGTAAAGTACAAGACTCTGCTTCTTGCTTTATCAGTGTACTTTTACTCCAGGTTTAACTTCTTTTCTATAATTACAGTGCTCTAGCCTCTGTAATTATTTTCTGTTAGATCCATAAATTATTCTCCTCATTTTTATCTTCCCAAAATGCCCTCTTTGTCTCAAATTTAATTTCCCAATGATTAAATAAAAAGAAAACTATTTTCCTTCTCTTTAGTGATTTTTCCTCTTTTCAAAGAATTGAAAAAAATCTTGGATACTTGTGTTAGATATGATTAGTTTTGATGATGTCAAATAATAGAGCAAAAAGTTTACATAAATTATTTATCTCATATTTTGACTAACTATCATTATGTTACACTTTGAGTTATGAAGAATGATCAAGAGGAAGAAGAAGAAGAGAGATTGAGAAAAGAAGAACTTGCAAGATCAAATGGAAATATCAAGATTCAAGTTCATAGATTTAATGTTAAAGGTTGCTATGCTCAATCAGAAGTTTGAATGGCTCAATCGGAAGCTAAAATGCACAAACCGGAAGTTATATAATCATATATTGAGTCACCCTTCATATAAACATGGAAAATAGGCTTCAGAGGTGATTTTCATGGGCATTTATCGATCACTTGATCGATCATCCACTTATCAATCAAGTTATCGATAAAACACATACTCTGTTATGCTCTGTTCTTCGTTCAGCTCTGACATAGGTTCGGTATTTCTCTAATATCTCCTAAACCACAAATGCGTTTGAGGCAAAACTTGATTCATATGAAACTAGACTCAGAACGCGGTTCATGGACACCAAATTTAACTTCAAAGAGTTTCATATGAGGGAGATATGTTGTTCGAAACATTGAAGTAAGGATTAACGCCTTGATTCCGACCTTTAGTCACTCTGATGAAGATAACTTCGTAACTACAACGAATTTTTGGGTGATTCTTGCTGCATTAGAAAGTAGACTCAAAGAGCTTTCTGGGGATAGGTCATTTGAAAAATTTGGAGCTGAATTGGAATATTTATGATCACTCAAAGTTGACCTTCGTTTTGCTTGAATCAGAATTCGAAATTATTGAGGTAAAAGCCAGAAGTTCTACATAGATTGATTAAGCTCTTAAACAACATGCTACCCAAACATGTTATTGAGTAAAAGCTCTAGAAGAGATGAAGAAATGAAAAGCCATTATCATATGTTACTCGAGCCTGATCAAGCGACTACATACTCATCGAGTTACTGGTACTATCTCTTCAATTCTTCTCTTTTATCTTCATACATATTATTAAGGTTTTATCAGTAACATGTTGGATAAATGATTTTTGGATAACGTTATAGATGAATATGTTTATTGATCACTTGATCAATAACTGTCAAGTTTTATCGATCACGTGATAGATAATTTAGTCTGCTCAATAACTTGCTAGATTGATCGATCAACTAATCGATCATTGGTATAGCTGCTTAATATAAGATGTTGTAGGAAATAATCGATCACTTAATCAATCAGACCTTTATCGATAACTTGTTCGAATATTACATGTCTTCTTACTCGATATAGTGCTCTGTCAAAACCATTCGTTCAAAATCTTTTATCGATCAATTGATCGATCAAACATTTATCGATCAAATGATCGATTATTATCTTCACTCTTCACTGCATTAACTTATGTTGAATCATTTTTTTCGATCACCTAATCGATCATTGATTTATCGATAAAATGATCGATCATCCGATTTCCTGAAACTCCTGTTTTCACATAACGTGATCGATAATCAGTTTCTTTACCTTACAGGATTAAATCTCTGTTTTTCATTTTATCAATCACTTGATCGAATATTTATTGATAGATCACTTGTTTGATTAATCCACATAGTCTGTGTTTTTCACTGAATATATTCTTACTCATTGTTTATCGATAACCTTATCCATCATCCATTTATCGATAATTTGTTCGATCATCAATGACTGAAGTTTCATTTCTGTAACACTTGGATTATCGATAATCTGGTCGATCAACAAGTGTTCAATCACTTGTTCGATCATGGAACGTTTTCTTTTAAACATCAGTCGACTATGATGATTCTTAAAATCAATGATCTATTTTCTTTCAAGCTTTTCTCAGCCTTCTTTTAACATATAACTCTTTATCGAAAAGAGACACGAAGGCAAACGAAACTTGAAAGGGATTAACCTTGCATATTTCATTCGGAGTTCACTGTGTTCATGTTTCATCATTTATCGATCATTTCTTCGATCATCACATGATCCATAACCTATTCGATAATTGTATATATCTGCTATATCTTTTCTTCATATAATTAATCGATAATATGATCGATCAAAGGATTATCGATCAAGGCATCGATTGAGTAAGTTTATCTTACTTTCTGAATATATGAATATTTGATGATTGATTCCATGTTTTCAAACTTATTGTTTCTAAGATTATCATATACTTATCACTTGATCTGAGGAAGATTATTTCAGGTAAAGAGCCACAACGAATTTATGATGTGAAGAATCGACTTTTGTCAGAAGCTTCCAACGACTAGTTTCAACGGTCATATTCTTCAAGCCAAACGGGAAGAAAGTGCTCAACGGTCAAGTACCCATATCATCTATAAATAGAAGAGCATTCAAAACAAGAAAAAGGAGAAGAGTCTGAGCTTACAATATCCAATGCCAAAATGCCAAATCAACATATTCTCATTTAAGCTCCGAGAGAAAACTCCCTGTCTCTGTACTTCATAGACTAAAATTTATGTATTCGTAAGATAGAGAGGAGAGTTTCCTAGACGTGCTTAAGATTCATCCATCACTTCTTTGAGAGAAGAATATTCAATCTTCTTTATCATTATCGGATTGTATCCTTACGGTGTGTAAGGGGGAGTATTTACCTCAGTGAGAGTTGCTGTTGAATTAGACTGGTTAGTCTAAGGATTGTAAGTGGCATCACAAGTGCCCGAATCAAACTTGTGGTTGTCGTGGTTCTCAAGTGCCTGTGTTAAACTTGAGGGAGATAGTGGATTGAAAATCTCAGGGGGAGCCTGGGGACTGGATGTAGGTCAGTGAGGACCGAACCAGGATAAATCACAGTTTGCATCGTCTCTTCCCTTACCTCTTTATATTTCCAACTAAACCATCTTACTACTGTGATTATGCTTATGTCGATTCATTGTTTTTATATTCAGAATTTCTTATGAATTTAATTATATTGCGAAAAGGTTTTTGATTTTAATTAACACCCAATTCACCCCCCTCTTGGGTGATCAACCATTCTAACAACTTGAGGGTTTTCTTTTAATTTCATAATCTCTTATAATTTCTTGGGATATCATAGGAATTTTCTTGGGTTTTATTCTCCTTAAAAATATTTATTTGGAATTTTCCAAATAAAGGACCTTAAACTAACTTAAATCTTCCTTAAATTTCTTTGTAATTTCTCTAAGGGCAATTTGGTCATAAAACCAATTTTATAATCCCATATAATTCTCAAAGAACATTGTCCTTAATTTTCCTTAATTTTCTGAGACTTGAAAATATTTTTTCATAATTACTCTTGACCAATTTTCCTTAATTAGTCAAACTTTCATCATTAATTGGCATGGAAAATTATAATAATTATTTTCCACCAAAATTCTGCTATTTCTCCTTGTCATTTTTTACCCTTAATTATTTAGGAATATCCCTATTCCTAAATACCATATTACTGGATGTGACACCCTCCACTCTCCCACTCCCGCCGTTTAACTCCTCCATTTGCTTGTGGGGTCTTGCC